>NC_059102.1:84523658-84823658 GCF_020740685.1 Jaculus jaculus
TGCACTGCACAGCATTTTCCGCCCTTCCCTGTTGAGGGCTGGGGATGGCCACATCCTTTCCAACACCTGCAGAACAAAAATGAGGTGGGTCAGTGGCTGTCATGCAGCCAGAGGCATCCCTGCTTGTTTGGGAACACAACACCTTCACAAGCCCCACTGTCAATATCAGTGGCTGGGTGGGCCACAACAGAAGGAAATTGGACTCCAGACTTCTCTTATTTCTGTGCATCCTCATGTCAAGCAATTCTCTGGCACCACAGAAGGGTGGGCTATAACATTCCCATCTCATTATGGTCATATGAAATCAACATAAACATAGTGCTGTCACTGTTGGACTTATGGTATGGTTATCATGGTGCTGAGTGGCCTAAACCACACAATACACTTCAGAATATGGTCACAGGAGGAATTTAGTGAAAGGAGAAAACCAAACTCAAAGACACTCAGATTAGATGAACCTACTTTTGCTCTGTTACTTAAATATCTCAAGTTCTAGACAAGCAACCACTTTGGGTCTTAGAGTCCACAGCCATAGATAAGAAATGTCACTTACCTCCTAGGAAGATGTGCAAGGCTATAGACAGTATTTGTCCAAGGGATGACTATCTTTTCCCCTCTCCTCTGTTCTCTGTAAACTGGCCTTCTGGCTGTCTAGTCCCATTCCTGTAGAACAAGCACCTACAATTGGGAGCTGCCCAGCAGAGCTAGAACCAGGTATCATCACCAGGTACCACTGCAATGCTAATGTGAACCACTGAGGGGGCACGGGCATTCTAATGTTTCAAGGTCGGCAACCAGTGTGACCTATAAGGTCAACTATTTGGAACTTGAAGAATCCCCTCTCTCTAGAGTCTGTGAGTAGGAATAATACAACTGCTCTGTGTATAACTTAACCACAGTTCTGCTTATAAGCAGGAAGGATGGACAAGATGACTATTATAGCAACAGATATTTAGAAGATCCACTTGCATTTAATGTGAAAAGAAGAACAGATGTTAGCACCAAGAAATGAAGATCTTTGAAAGTCAACAGGAATAGTAAGAAAAAAAGTGTATTAGTCAGACCACCTTTTGTCTTAAATGATGAAAACTCCATTTCTTAACTTAAGCAAACAAATACATAAGGAATTTATTGGTTAATTTAGCCAAGAAATTCTGGGTTAGATCTTCAGCTGAGACTTAATATATAAAAGTCATTTTATGTTAGTCTCTCTCTCTTTCTCCCTCCTTCATTTCTTCTTCCCTTTGTCCTTTCTTCCCCTGATCTGTTTTTTTTTTTTTTCTTACAGCCTGATCCATTCCTCTTTCATATAAGTTTCCTAACTCCAGCTTAGCAGCTAACAGAGAGGAAGATCGGTCTCTCTCCACATCTGAACATCAAGCCCCAGGAACATTCTACTGGCCCAGACCCACACCTATCACTGGCTCCAGGATGAGGTGTTACACTTTCCTTTGCAGTAGTCAACCAGAGGTTAGGTGGTTGCCAGCTCTCATTAGGCAGTGTGCTAACCACTGGGAACACAGCAATGAATAGGATAGATGGTGACCTGCTCCCTGGAGCTTATAGTCTTGTGAAAGGCACACACACACACACACACACACACACACACACCCCTCAGCTTTCCTAAATTTATGCATTTTCAGGGACCAGGAAGGAGTTCTTCCCTAATATAACTTACTCATCATTCATTCAGAGCCTATATCTGCTAGCATTTTGATCCTGTAAAGACAAATATTGCCACACCTTTGCTTCACGGGTAGAGTGGCGAGTGTGATCATAGCTGCCACATTCTACATTGGGTAAGTGATCTAAGGGATGTGTGCATAGAGCATTCCATTCTACCATAACATGCACAAGACATGCAGTAGGCTCTTAGTGCTTTTGGAGTGAATTAAATGCTTTTTACCACCCCTTTGCTCCCTCCCCACCCCCTGCTAATTTCACAAAGTCTTCACAGAGTCTTAGGGAAAAACCTGGGAAATTTTGGAGAGATAAGGACAGGCTTTGAACCATCTGGGGCCATCCCTTGTTAAATATGCTTAACCTCTGCAGGTCCAAGGTGCTGTGCAACTGGCATCCCCAGGGCTTGCTGGGCAATCATTACTTTTTATTATGCTTCTTACTGTCAGGTATTCCGAAATCCACATGGACAGCTCCTGTGATTTCAGGTTGTCCCCAAAGAGAAACTCAAGAATCAGTGATGAGCACAGCGGGAGAGGGAGCTAGCTGCCTATCTCAAAAGGGCACATCACCATAATCACAGATAGACTGAGCATATGCAGAAAGAATGTGCCGGGGAGCGAATGTCAGGGGCTGCCTAAGGATATGTAAACCAGGTACCCCTCCCTGCACCCCTGTTCACCACCAACTAGTGCCCTGAAAATGTGGGATGTGTGCCCACTTTGTCTCTCTGACCCTGCACAATCTCCTTCCTAGTAGCTACCTTTTTCTGCTAGTCCACTGAATCCACCCTGGGTCTCCCTTGGGCTGGCCGTTGCCTTCATATTTCATGCGGAATGCGCAGCTTCCCAGGAGCCCGAGGCATGCCCTGCATTCTGATGCATTGGCCAGCTCTGACACTAGCCAGCTTCGGAGCATGTCTAATGAGGAGGCTGACACGGAAGCAGAGGAGTCATGCCTGGCTATAGAGGGCCCGCTGCAAACCTGGAGCAGGGTGACAGGAGACACTGAGGGTGATCCGAGGAGAAAGATGGCCAGAGCCTCTTTCAGACACTGCTCTATCACCAGATATGATAAATGTGGGCCAATTTAAACCATGCCAGGATAAGACTGAGCTTCAGGTAAAGAGCATTTCAGAGCAAGGAGTATCCTTGAGAAAAATGATAAAATCAGCAGAGGAAGGAGGAGCCTTGCAGGCTGGAAGGGGTTTGCAGCTCACCTGTCTTGCTGTCTTGTCAGCGCTCCTTTAAGAGGGGGCATCTTAAGTTTCCTTAGAGGCCACTTCATAGCATAAGGATCCAGCTGGACACAAGGATTAATTTCCTTAAAGTCTCACCTATCTTAATTTCATACACTATTCCTTGGTTTTATTGGCTGTCAGAACAAGTTGGTTCTTGCTTCTCCTGGTATTGAGGGCATCTGCACTTAGGGAAAGGAAGCTCGCCAGCACCATCCGACAGCTATGAGGACATGATGATGGCATACACATCCACTGCCTGCTCAACACTCTTGCCCAACCCAGTCCTATTTGGCCACCATCACAAGTTGATGAGGTACTGAGAGTAAGGAGAGTTTATCCAAGGCCAAGGTCTCAAACTTGGAAGAGCATGTGTTTCAAATGAGTTGGCTACCCATTCAGACACTAAAATCCACCATCCTGCCTGAGCGCATATATGGAGTTATCACAAACCATGATTTCCAGTCACTGACCTGACATATGTGCTCTAGTTTGGATCCTGTATGTACCTCCAAGGCCATATGTTAAAGGTTTGGTTGCCAGCCTGTGGCACTATTGAAGGTGGTGGGAACTTTAAGAGGTATGGCCTAGTGGAAGGCAATTAGGCCACTGGTGACCTCAGCCCCTTTTGCCTCTCTTTTTTTCTGGCTACCATGAGGTGAAAGGCTGTCCTTTGGCCCAGGTTCCTACCACTATGATGTACTGCCACCACAGACTCAGAGCCACTAGGCCAAGGGACCATGGAGTAGAACCTCTAAAATGATGTGCCCAAATAAATGTTCCCCAAGTTTATTTGATCGGCTATTTGGTCATAATAATGGAAAGCTGCTTAAAACAGTATCTTATAAAATAGAATTTTATATTGATATAGGAAATATCATTTCATTACTGAATCTAACAAACATTTTTGTTTGTTTGTTTGTTTGTTTTGAGGCAGGGTTTCAGTCTAGCCCAGGCCAACCTGGATTTCACTATGTAGTCTCAGGCTGGCCTAGAACTCACAGCGATCCTCCTACCTCTTACTTCCAAGTGCTGGCATTAAGGGCGTGTGCCGCCACACCCAGCCTTTTCCTTTCTTTTTAAAAATATATTATTTAGCTGGACATGGTGTCACATGCCTTTAATCCCAGCATTTGGGAGGCAGAGATAGGAGGATCGCTGTGAGTCTGAGGCCAGCCTGAGACTATATAGTAAATTCCAGATCGGCCTGAGCTAAAGTGAGACCCTATTTCAAAAAACCTATGAGAGAGTGTGCATGGAAGAGAGTATGGGTGGCAGGTACTTGCGCTGCAAATGAACTCCAGATGCATGTGCCACTTTGAACATTTAGCTTTATAGGAGTGCTGGGGAATTGAATCTGGGCTGGCAGGCTTTGCAAGCAAGTGCCCTTAAGGACTGTCTCCCCAGCACCAGAAATTTTCTTTAATGCACATGTGCATGTATGTACTTGCACACACACAGGTAATAAGCCTTCTGTTTTAGCTCTGAGGAAAATAATTTTGGACAAGAGTAATAATTTTTACTGAATGGTGACTATGTGCCTCGCAGTTTTTGTTATTTTGTCATTCTCTAACGCTAAGCCAGGTGATGTTGGCCCACTCTATAGATGAGGAAACTTGTACCTAGGCCAAGACCACACAGCTTAGGAGGTAGGATAGGAAACATTTTGACTTGAAGCTGAAGGTTTACAACCTCTGTAGGTGACATTTATATCTTGCCACCCTGCTTTACAAAGCCACAGCATTTAATTATCTTTCATGCAATGCAGTCTTTCTATGTCCTCCAGTATCACTTTACTTCATGTTTGCCTGTTGGGTTGTTGAACTATTTCCTTCACTAATATGTATACTCCCTTTTCCCTTCTTAAAACTTGAAATCAGGATTCCAAGAGACATCTGCACTCTAATATTCATTGTAACATTATTCACAACATTCAAGGCATGGGAGCAAAGCAAGCTAAATGTACATCTGCAGAGGAATGAATGTAGAAAGACAGTTTGATAGAGCTGGGCTTGATAGTATGGGATGGTCATACCAGCTACTGGGAAGGCAAAATCAGGTGAATCACAGTTCAAGGCCAGCTAGGGCTATAGAGTGAAATTAAGATGATCTTGGACAACTTAGTGAGAACTTAACTCAAAATTAAAAAAAAAAAAAGTAAAGACAGGACTGGAAATATTGCTCAATGATAGGGCACTTACTTGCCTAGCAATAGCACACATGACACTCTGGGATACATCCTCATCTGTATTGAATACTGTTCAGCATTAGGTTCAAATACAAAAGGAAATCTGCTACTTGTGGCAATATGGATGAGCTGGATAAACCTGGGGGACATTAAGCTAAATGAAATAAGCCAGACACAGAATAAATATTGCATTCACTTGCTTACATAAGAACTCTAAGGGCTGGAGAGATGGCTTAGAGGTTAAGTGCTTGCCTGTGAAGCCTAAGGACTCTGGTTCAAGGCTCGATTCCTCAGGACCCATGTTAGCCAGATGCACAAGGGGGCACAGGCATCTGGAGTTCGTTTGCAGTGGCTGGAGGCCCTGGCACTCCCGTTCCCTCTCTGTCTCTCTCTTTCTCTTCCTCTCTCTCTGTCACTTTCAAATAAATAAATAAAAATGAACAAAGATATTTTTTAAAAAAGAACTCTAAACTTAGAGAAGCAGAAAGTAAAATAGTGGTTGGCAGAATCTGGGAGAGGAAAACACGAAAATACTTGTCAAAGGTTAGAAAGTTTCAGTTATCAAACAGGACAAATCATGCATAGCACCTAGTAATATTGTACAGATTAAATTTGCCTTGAGCTGGATTTTATGGTAAGTATAGAATATACAAATATGTGTACTTTATCTTGTATGGAATTATATTCTTCTAGTTTATTTTTTTTTTGTATTCTTTGTCCTTTCCAAGAGCAGAATAAACACCGATTTAAAATTTTAGGTTTTGCGTAGTTATTAAGCATTTCTGGAGGTAGGGCCATAGATTTTTGTAATTGGAGGAGATCTTAGAGGTTATCTTTCTTCCACCTTTCACCCAAGGAAGGAATTTTTCACTAAGTTCCCAGAAAAAAGTTTATCCCATCTCCACTTAAATATCTTCAACTCTAGAAATTTCCCTACATGAAAAGCTTAGCTTACTTTTGGGAGGTCTAAATTGTCAGGAAGGTCTTTGTGCCTTGTCTGGAGTTAAACCTGTCTCCACAGAACTCCTGGATTCTTAGCAGCAAGAGTCCAATGTCTACCACAGAGTGACTTCAGAACCTGTATTAGTTGGCTAAGACTCCATAACAAAGTACCATAAACCAGGTTGCATTAACAACAGAAATTTATGTCTTGCATTTTTGCAAGGTCAAGTCATCACCGAGCTGTGAGGGAGAACCAGCTCCATGGTTCCTTTCTCTGGGTCAGATGGTTTGCTAGCTATCATCATTATTCCTTGGTCATCAATTTTTACCTAGCTCTTCACTGGACTCCCCCCAAGAGCATGTTTGTCTCCAACATTCCTCTCTTTATAAGGACATGTCATATTGCATTTGTGACCCAATCTAATTTACTATGACTTCACTTTAACTGATTATATTTGCAATGACTTTGTTTCCAAACAAAGTCACATTTTGAGGTGTTGTGGGATTAAGACTTCAATATAGAAGTCTGGGAAGGCCAGTTCACAACTGTCGCCAGTCTGCCAATGAGCCCTTTAGATATATGAAGGCACTGTGTTGTCCCTGCAGCGTCTCTTTTTCTTGGTTAACAACCTGCGACTGTTTGCCAGATTCCTGTGTCCTGAGAGTCTCTTCTGAACGCTCTTCCTGTCAGAGCCTGAAATGGTGGCACTCTGCCAGCTTGGCTCTGAGGACTCTGCTTCTCCATGTCAGCTCTGGTCGAGTTCACATCCCAGCCGCCCAGGTGTGTTGTGTGTTGATCACAGACTCTGCTAGTTCCCCCAGGTCTCTGTCAACCTGGACTCCCCTATCCAGTACACTGCCCTTTGATTCTCTTTTCAGAACAACAAAACAACCCAAGTTAGAGAGAGAGACAGACACAGAGAGATCCTTTTGGGACATTGCCTGACATTTCTGACTGGGTTTGAGGCAGTGCCACATTTTTGTGGGTCTTTCAGTCACTTTCCAATTCTCACTGCTGCAAACCCTGTTCCAGTCTTCACATCAAATCTATCACTAAAATGAAGATCTATGAAGTGGTCTGAAGCCACCTCATTTGCTAGTTCTGAAACTGAAGTGCTTGAGATCAAGTTTGTTTGGTGAGCCCAGCTTCTAATAAACACACTGTGTGAACTGCTCATCATCTGTTACCATGCGTAGGCTCCCCAAGCCTTTCTCGCTTCAAGTTTGTTCCATTTTCTTGCAAAATACTGAAATTCCCAGTTCTATGTTTTCCCTGGATTATGTCCAGGAAAATAATGCTTTCCTACTTTAGAAATCAGTCCCACATGTCTTCTGTTAATACTTCTGATAAATCCCCTGCTCATGATATTCATTATTTTTCAGTTCTTCAGTAAGTGATCTACTTAAACAATTGCTTTGATCAGTTTCTAATTTTGAGGAAGGGGAGTGATTCCTTCAAGTATGATGATCCACATTCTTTCCAAGAGCACCCTTGCCTGGTTAGTCTTCCCTTATAGATATCTGTCCTAATCTATTTGCTGTTGCTGTAATAAAAGACACAAGGCTGTGTTGGGTGCAAACCAATGATAAGAAGCATATTGAACACACATCTCTACAGGTTGAAAACCAATGATAAGAAGCATATTGAACACACATCTCTACAGGTTGAAAACCAATGATAAGAAGCATATTGAACACACATCTCTACAGGTTGAAAACCAATGATAAGAAGCATATTGAACACACATCTCTACAGGTTGAAAAGCTTGGCACTGGCTTTTGCTCAGCTCTGGTGATGGCTTCATGGTGGACAGCACCAAAATACTAGAAGAATATGCAAATAGAAAGCAAGTCAAGCTCACTCTTTTATGACAAGTCATTTTCCTCAGAAGTAACTAGGGTCCCATGAGTACTGCCTTAATGTCTTCTGAGGTCAAAATCATCAATGACCTAAAGACCTACCACTAGAGCCTCCTCTTTTTCCTCCCCCTCCTCTTTTTTCTTCTTGAGGTAGGGTCTCACTCTAGCCCAGGCTAACCTGGAACTCACTCTGTAGACCCAGGCTGGCCTCAAATTCACAGTGGCTTCCTACTTCCTCTCAAGTGCTGGGATTAAAGGTGTGTCATCATGCCCTGACAAGACCCCACTTCTGAAAGGATCCATATCACCCTTCACATAACCACACTGAGGATCAAATTTTCACATATGACTTTTTAAAGAACAAACTAAATATGAACCATAGTAATTTCATAGTAATTTTCATAGTAATTTCAAAGGACTAAGCTAGGGGCAAAAATAAGTCAGAAAGTAGAAATAGGGCAAAATGGGCCTAAAAGGAAAAAAAGATTCAACTCAATTATCCAGAATTCTATATAAGAAACTATGAGATAGGGTAGTTATAAGAGGCCCATAGTAGATAATGTTAGGGAATGGGGAAGAGACAGGGAGAATGAAGGCTAGGTTACTGCTGGATTGGCCTTGAGAGACCTTTGAATTCCTGGAAAGTGTGGGTTCTATGTATTTTAAACACACAATAGGTAGGTCATTTTATTTCCCTTTTTCTGTCTTTTACACCTATATCACAAGATTGCATTAATTTTTAATGAAAATTTAGAATTCAGTAATAATTATCCCTATTTCTTGTCTAGTTTTAAAGCTAACAATTAGCAATTAAAAAGAAGCAATCTCAATTGGTCAATAGTAGAGATTATTTTCAAAAAAAGCAGAATACTTCATGTATGTATTAAAATTTGTGCTTATTAAACAAAAACATCACATATCACAGTTTGTATTCTGTCTCAGTATGTTGTATTTCAAACACAACTAAATGCTCACCCCAAGAGATCACAAAAAACAACAAAATTGACATAACCCAAGTTTTGTTTCTTCCTCCTTCAATAGAATTACTTAAAAAATATATCTATCCTTTACGTGCCAGAGATCTGTTCCATGACAGGTTTTGAAGACACAACTATTCCCAAAGTGAATTCCAGCAATTCTTTACTCCAAAAGGGACATGAATATCACTATTTATATCAGAGGCTGTATAGATGTGAATTTATAAGTTAGCTTTCATATATTAAACAGATGTTTTATGTGCCATGTAGCATAAATGCATAGTCTGTGTAAGATATAAAATGCCTCTCCAAAGGCTCATATGCTAAATGTTCAAAAGCCAGATATGGTGAACTTGGGAGATGGTAGAACCTTTAGGAGATGGGGTCTAGTGAAAGAAAGGTGAAGTATTGGGACTCTTACCTCTTCTCCATCTTTACTTCTTGACTCCAATGAACTAAGCAGCCTCCTCTGCCCTGAGGTAGTATGCTGCCACATGTCCCAACACAATGTGCCAAGAAACCATGGACTGAAAACTTGACTCAAAATAAGTCCTTGCTCCTATTGTTTCTCTCAGATATTTTATTACATTGAAGGAGAGCTAACAGATGTGTATAAAGTTAAAACTCAATGACAACTGCCATAATTGCTTAATACAGAGTAACACGGTGTTTCAGGGTATTGAAGTATACTTTACAATTGACATTATCTTTGGAGTCATTGCTGCATAACTATAAGTAAAAACTGACCAGGAGTTGAGGAGATGTGCAATCATGAGGACCTGAGTTTGAACCAGAACCACATAAAAGCCAGACACTGTAGTAGTGAGTGTCTGTTATCTAGTATGTCTATAGTAAGAAGTGAAACAGAGACTGGGAAATCCACCAGAAGCTTGCAGAGGGGCTAGCCTGATTGACACAGTTGTGAACAATGAGGGACTTTACTTCAAACAAGGTGAAAGATGAGGACCAATGCTTGAAGTTGTCCTTTGACCTGCACCTGCGTGCCATAGCATGGTCACACAACACACATACATGCACAGATGCACACACATACACACACACACCCCTACCAAGGAAGGAAGGGAGGGAGGAAGGAAGGAGTGAGAGAGGGTGTGAGCAAATGTAGGAAGGAAGGAAGGAAGGAAGGAAAGAAGGTAGGAAGGAAGGAAAGACAAAAGAAAACCAACCAAATACAAATGGGTCCTTGGGACTTCTACTCTCCTGGCCGCACTTGGCAATCACTGCTGGGAGGGTCTGTGGATGTTATGCCTAAACCAGTCTGGAGTACTCTTGCAGGCAAGGAGACTTGAGGCCTGAAATGAGGGTATGGATGCTGTATGTGTGGTGTAACTATGCACGGTTATTTCCCTTCACACTGTCATGTTTTGTCTCTTTTGCTCTACAGATGTCTTCAGGGCATTGCCATCTTGAGCTGTATGAGGGCCAAGATACTGTTTCACAAATGTTTGTATTACCCCCTCATCCATCCATCCCTTGGATGTAGACAGTGCTAGGTGCACCTCTGTCTTATGTTTAAACTACTGGTGGAGCAAGTACTCTGCTATCATCACCAGTTTAAGGGTGGCTCATCTCTCTGTGCTATTTGCACTTGGGAGCTGCATCCTCACCCCTTCATTATCTGCATTGGTGGGCTCGTTTCTCCCTGAGATAGTTATATAAGACTCTTGATTCTCTGCAACCCTATTAGCTCATCTTCCCTTAGGCTTCCTCAGTCTCAAAGGAACAACATGGGGGAAAGAAGAAACTCAGGCAGGAAGCACAAAGAATCCCCCAAAGATCTGAGCACACTGGATCTACCTATGTGTATTCAGACCAAGTCTCTGTCTAGGGCCTGGTCCTTCCATTCCTTTTACAAATGGAAGGGGCGTATCCACATATCCATGAAGGTGTCCTGGGGACAAGGTACAAGTGCCTCTGGGAGCCAGAAAACTGTATATCTTAGGAAACTTTGCCGGCCCTTGTCTGTCTTCCTTGGGGAGAAATTCAGATGTGTGAGTTAGAGCAATTCCTTCTACCCACCTCCAGACCCCGCAGTTTAGTTCTTCATTAAAAGAAGGTCCATTGAGGGGCTTAAACACAAAACTCCCTATAATGGTGAATGCTCAGAATTACTTTCCACCTGATACTGCTCCATTTAATTGGACTAAAGCAAGCTCCCCTGGCTCCAGACTCCCTTGAAATCCTGCCCAAATTTGCCTGGCTCCTGCGTGGGTCTGAGTAAATATGTAGCAGGTGTGCCAAGGGGTTGTGAGCTGGGCTCCCACAAACCGTAATGTTGCTGCATGACTGATTCTCCCACCCTTCCAGCCTCCTGTGAAATCCCAGGACCATTCCTGCTTATGCAAAGAGCATGTTCCCCAGTGTCGTCTTATGAAGAAGTGGTAGAGCAATTTCATTTAATATTGCTAGTGCTTCCATTAACCTGACTATATTGCTCTCCATCCTCAATTTAAGATTCCCTCTTTCTCTTGATTATCGCTGTATTTCAGAGCACCTGAATGTCCTCCCCAGACCCATAAGCCAGCCTGGAATAAGATGATCAAAAGCTTCAGTTTCTTGAGTTTTCTGGTTTGAGAGCAAATCAGTCTTCTGATACCACACTGGAGGCCTTTGAAGCATTTCAGGTTTGCTCTGGATGGAGTTCCCTCTAGGTGGCTCTGGTTTTCTGTACACAGACTTCTCTCTGTTTCTCTTTCTTGTCACTCTCCTCCCTGTTTTCTTCCTTTCCTTTTTTCCTTCTTCATGCTTGTTTATTTTAATTTAGAGTTTTGGCTGGAGTATGAGGGGGAAAATGCTTGTTACAGATCACAGTTACTCCTTAACTTACCTGTGGATTATATCCAGATAAGCCCATTGCAATAAGGTTTATCAACATTAGCCTGTTACGGTTTGGACATCAAGTGTCCCTCCAAAATCATATGTTGAAAGATTTCTCCCCAGTTGGTGAATTAATTATTGAAAGATGATTGAATCATGAGGGCTTTTACCAAATCAATGGATTTTTGAATTTATAATTGGATTGATGGGTTGTAGCCAGATCGCTCTGGACCTGCTGGCTTCAAGGAGTGGTCTTCTGTCTGCACCCTGGACTAAAGGGAAGCATATCCCCTGACCTTGGCAAAGAATGGGATCAGAGTTCATGTGCTCAGAAGACAGAAGACAGGACACTTCTCTAAGAGCCAGGGACCAGGTCATGGATAGAGAATGAAGGGTGAGAACAGACTTAGGCCTTCCATGAAGATGGGTTGTAGGCCTCTGTGTGAGCAGAAGACACAGAGGAAAGCTTCAGTATTTGTCATACTTGGGAAGAATCCTGGCTCCTCGAGTCTCCAGTTACCTGATTAAAGCCTTGCTGGGTAGAATGGGCCAGGAAGACCTTACTCATAGTCTTCTGAGTACTAAAAAATAATAATAATAAATATAAATAAATAAATAAATAAATGCAAAAAGTTCTGGGCACAGGGTGATAGCCTAGCACTGAAGTGACGGTCATAAATGTCATTGCCCAGGATAACGTGTAAGAAGATGTTTTTCATTGTTTGAAGCTTTGCACTGACGAATTCCAAAGGGAAACATCATGTATATAATTTTCTTTAAAATATTCCAGATACATTATGAACTAAGTAGGATCCTTCTCTGTAAAACCACTAGCCAGCACAGCACTCTGACTTCTATTCAAGATACAGGTCAGATCATTCATTGTCATTCTTTTAAAAACCATCTTCTTGTCAACAACTCTAAATTGAAATCTCCATGCCAGACCTCTTGCAGGAACTCCAGACTAAAATATTCAACTGCCAAATGGACTTCTCAAAGCCAACGTGTCCTAAGTGGAATGTTTTCTTCCCATCACTGGACTTACCCCAACAACCTGGCTCCCTGCTTCCTGTCCTTCCCATGCTAGAGAGCAGAGGCCTGTAGGACAGCACTCCTGACCACCCTCCTTCCTCACTCTCCAGATCTAGTTCATCAGCTTTCCTTATGGGCCTTTTACAAAAAGTCTCTCCAAGAGCACCCCCTTCCCACCATCCTCACAGCTGCCCCCATCCCAACCACAACAGTTTATAAAATTCATGCCCTGATTTGATTCCTGCCCCATGTAATACATTTCCTGTGTAGTCAGCATAATCTTTGTAAGGTCTTAATCAAATCACTCAACTTCCTGCTCAAATCTCAGTATGTTCCCTTGCGCAGAAGGTTAGTCCAAACACATCCCAACGGCTTACAAACCCACCTCCTCCTCTCAATCTCTAGTCCTTCTTTTCCACCTCACTTCAACCACGCTGGCCTTCTTTCCACTCCAAGAGTCATCTCTGTCTCTTTCTATGCTCTCCCATATGCTAATTCCTATAGCTCAATTTCTCTCTGTCTTCCTCTTTCCATTTCCAGTTAATTCCTCTCCTTATATCTCAACAAGTCCCTTCTGTCATTCTCTCTCCTATCACCCTGATCTTTCCACCTTCACGGGGGGTTGGATCATCAATGTATCAACATATATCTAGTGTGTGGTAGAGTATCCTTTAGCAGTTCTATTAGTGAATGGAATTCATTTTTTTTTTAATTCCACAGCTTTTATTTCAAATTCTCATCTCTGAGCCCCACACTTCTATTCTCAGCCACAGGTACCAGGCCACATCCTTCTGCCTCACATTGGACCTGCAGCCTCTTCCATCTACCCTTCACACTGCCCTCCTTCCAGTGCTATGGTACCAGTATCCCAGTGCCTTTGAAAGGTAGGTTAGCTGGCCAGGTGGATTGAGTGGTACATCTGTTGTGAATACGTGTGTATTAGTTGCATGTGTTGTGTATGTAATCCTTTTCATTTTGCAGCAACTCCTCTAGGCTGTCCACTCCAAAACTCCTGTAAAATATGGTCCTACAGATGTTAACAGCAGGCCCCAGGCTCCGATTCCCTTGGTCTAAAGGAGTAGAGGCCTTCTCTGCACACGTTTGGAAGTGGTATGTCACTCTTGGCCAGGTTGGCATTCTGGACCTTTAAACACAGATGCCTCTCCCATCCCAGGAAGACTGGCTTTCCTATCAGTCTGTGCTAATGAGAAGTGAATGCTGCAATCTTAGGGCTCACTCTGAGGTCGCAATTACGTAAGGATTATTAATGAAGCAACAATGTCAAAATTGTGTGAAATCAAACTCAGATTTAAGTACTTAAAATAAACAGATATAAAGTAACAGATGTCCCGTTTTGTTCTCAGATGATTTCATCCCTTGTTAAAAATAAATGTCTGGCTTGAAAGAAGAAAAAAAATAAAAGGGACTTTACTCCCATGTTAAAAACTAATTGAATCCAGAGGTTGGTAAAGCAACTAAGTGCTGTGGGTTTTATTTTTTTTTTCTTAAGGCAAAGATATATTTGTGTTGATTTTTATTTCAGCAAGTAATGAATTCATTGCATAGACCCAACTTTGATAGGCCAAACTCACGTCCTTTGAAACCCAAAGGGAAAATTTCTCCAAAGTTATTATGTAGATAAGAATGGGGCCTAGTGTATCTATCAGAGGAGAATTTAGTTCCATGCTAAACCCCAAAGGATATAACAGCAGAGGCTTTAAAATCAGGAGTCCTGACTGTCATTTTACGCAGCCATGGATTCCCAAGAAGGGGCTCTTGCCTTGGAATTTCAGTGTGGAATTCCCAGAGAAGACTCCTCTGAAATTAGTAATGGAAAAGGCAAATTAGGTCATCTTGCCCGGTCCCCCTGCCAGCTTCCTACACTGTGGTTAATTTTCTCCTCCTTTGATCAGATACATTTTAAATGTTTCAAGAGATGGAAATTACATGAGTTGTCTCCCCGCAGAGCCCCACCGTCTACTGATGTTACGGGACTCGATTTTCTGCCTGTGAGACCCAGAGGAATTTCTGCAAGTGTAGAAGGTTGTTTGTAAGCTAGCAACTGCCTTTACTTTCCCCAAATTTCTCTTCATTGTTCTAGTTATGACCCAATTCATAAAGACTGGGAATGTGGAGGAAATGACCCCCTGACCAACTCACCAAATGGCCCTGGGAATATTCAAATGAAATAATCTATTTGCAGTATTGGCAAAAAAAAAAAAAAAAAAAAAAATCAAACCCCTGGAAGAATGATACTGATGCCCTTGAATTCAATTAAAAAAATAGAAAAAAAGGAAGGTGGGGCATCTCATAGTCTCGACATGAGCCCTCTGTGAAAGAGTGCTACATGCATGACATTTATTAGAGGGGCATAAACCATCCAGACCAATCCATGCATATTTCCAGGAAGAAAATACATGTGTTTCTAAGCTGTTAGATAGTTGAAAAAAATTTTTAAATGCTTTATGTTTTTGAATGAATTAAAACTTTTTTGCCCTTATTTCAAATGCTATCTTGGAACCCTATATCTGGGAAAAGTACAATTAAATTACAATGAAAAACAAAAGATGGATGATGGTGATGGTTGTATAGCATAGTGAATGTACTTAATGCCATTAATGATGGTTAAGACAGCAAAAATAAAATGTAAACCACAAAGCCATTCCAACCATCTGGCAGGAAGCAGGGTGGGTCTTTTATGAAACGGGGCGAATGTGTGCCAAGGCCAAGCGGACTCTTGTACCCTGCTTCCTAGGATGCCTTCTTGCCTCTGTGTAAGTGAAGTGAAGGACAGTGGGCTGGGACAGAAACCTGGGTACTGCCCTTGTCTCACAGCACCTTCCTTTTCCCTTCCCTGCAATTCACTTAGTCCCTTAGCCATGAACAATGAGGGCAGCTCAAAATATTCTGTGAAGTGCTTTCTGGTCCTTGCATGTTGCTGTGTTGTAGCTGACACTGCCATTGCCAACACACCATCCGTTCTCGTTTCCACTTCCTCTCACATCCTCCATTCTGGTTTGGAGTGTCACTATGCTCAATGCTCAAAAACCCATAACCTGGAAAGCTCATTTCTCCAGCCTCCCTTATGGCTGGGGGCTGGTTACATGGTCGGTTCTGGACAACCAAATGTACACAGGCATCCCCAGCAGAGGCACCTCTCTGGGTCTTCTGCTTCTCTGCCCCTTCATCATTACAATAGTTAAAGGAGCAGCTGCCATTTCACAGTTGCAGGCACAATGCAGAAGGAGAGAAGACCTGGCCACAGAGAAATTACAGAGCTGCCAGATAGGCTAGACAGACCACTCAACATGCGCTCATGTGTGTATGTGTGTGTATGTGAGTTGGCACAAATATACACCACCATCACATGGTTTTCTGGAACTGCCAGAAACATTCCTAACTGATACAAACTTTTTGTCATGTCATTGGAAATTCTACATTACTCATGTGTTTCAATGAAGTGTTGAAGGCCAGTGTTAAAGTAGAAGTGCTTTTTGGAAGGCAAACATTTTAAGTTATAACAAGTCATTGATATTTTCGTTCAAGACTATTTACCAAAATAGCCATTGATTCCAATAGCAAGGGCCAGATGGGTTTTGACATGAAGGAGATGACTCCTGTCAGCAAGGGTCTCGAACTTTTCTACTGATCACTACAGGGACATGGCTCCGGGGCTGGGGCTGGGACCTGGGGCTTGGAGCAAATGAACAAAACTTGAAGTGAGGGGGCAGAAAAGGATATGGAAGGGGCCATATCTGCCTTGGATTCTTCCTTAAAACAGCTTCTTTCTAAAAGCCCTAAAGGCTCTCAGACCCCTAGAGGACAGCCAGAGTTCCACAGAGCATATTTTGAGGATGGGGTTGCAGTGTCTGCTGCCTGGGAATCTGCTCCCCTGCCCTGTGGTTGCTCCATGTCACCCTTCTCACAATAGTCAGCTACAGACACGGAGCCTGCACTGCTCTGGTCCTCTCCAGGACCCCACAGCATAGTCCTGCTAGCTGCCAGACCCTTTCCTCCCCATTCAGCTGTGTACCCTTCGTTCCTGCTGGTCTGAACTCCTCTAAGGATCTAACCCAGGACTTCCTCAACACAGCATCTCCAGCAGCTCCCAGGACCTTTTATTGAAGCCAACATGTGTTGAGAGTGACTGTACCAGCCAGCATTCTCTGCTATTTCCATGAGCCAGCATCCTCCATCCACAGGCCTTGGGTTTTTACCCTATTCTAGCCAGGGCATGTTCTCCTGACAGGATAGGGTCCCCATCTGCTGTGTAATGACTATGGATCTGCTCCACAGCCTCCCTCTTCTTTCCTTAGACCACCACTCAAGGTTTCTTCTGCCAAGACCACTGTGTGTATGCCTTTAGCTACTTTTACTGGGAAGAGAAGAATCAGTCACTAGAATATTCATTATTATTATTTTTAAACATTTTAGTTATTTAAGAGAGGGGGGAGAATGGGTGCACCAAGGTCTCTAGCTACTGCAAATGAACTCTAGACACACACACACCATGCTGTGCATCTGGATTTGTAGGTACTGGGGAATAAAATCTTAGTCATTTGGACTTGCCAGCAAGTGCCTTTACCACTAAGCAATCTCTCCAGCCCCTACTGCAAGATTTTTAATGACAGAAGTGACTTCATGAGGCTTACATACAAAGAAAACAAATCCTGGGTTCAGGAGAAAGAGCTTTCTGAAGAAGAGTACACTTTGAAGTCAATCCCATGCAGAACAGGGCCATCTGTGAATGCTCCAAGGATGTGGGCAATATGGTGCGTGAGGGAAGAAGCTCCTAAGCAGCAGAGTTAAGAAGGAGCATTTAGATGGCACACCAACCTAGTTTTCACCCTGACTCTGTCACCACGTAGGTGCGTTCATGGACAAGCCTCTTCATGTCTCTTAGTCTCAGCTTCTTTTTTGCAAACTAGCCAAAAGTTTTCATAGCTCATATCTCAAAGGTTTCTATGTGAGTACAATGAACTAGACCACAAAATGCATTGTACAGGTCAATGCCCTCTCAGGAGATAGAACTTGGAAGGTTTAAGAGAAGAGATTGGTTGCAAATGTTTTGAAGGGCATTTGGAGTAAAACCAAGGAGGTATAACCCAGAAATTAGCAACTGCAGGAAGATTCCACACTCTTAGGCAGGAGGAGCCAAAGAGGAATATGGCTTCTATAGCTTACAAGAGCTTCTCTTGAGGCTGACTTTAAGCCAGTAATGCACAACTTTAGTCATCACAGCTGCCAGTATGAGAAAGCTAGACATGTGCCTGTGTATGCTGCACACGTCCACATCAGTACTGTCACTCAACAGTGCACACAGGGCCATGGAACCCCCTCTTGTTGCTACTGTTGCTACCTGGATAAGATTTTCAATTCATTAGCTGAAATATTGAAATGATGATTTGCTCTCATTTTCCAGGATTCTGTGAGTGTTCCCCATTTACAAAAAGAACCTAACCAAAACTGGCAAGGAAGACTGGGAAATGTAGTTTTCAGTCTTTCAAACCCCAGGGATCAAATAAAAGTAAGTATGGGTCTAAAAGCTAGCCAATAAATCACTGACATGATCAGTTAGCGTACTTTCTGGCAATCCGTAAGTGTTTGATTTTGGTAACCATTTCCCTCATCATGATTATTACCCTTGTTGTGTTCATTTCTGCAGCTAATAAGTAGAGGGACCAATCAAGTTATTTCACCTCTTTAAATTTAAGTTCTCATCTTTAAAGTGAAGGGGGTAGGCTGGATGAGTACAACTAATTTTCTTCTTCCCTTCATTTATACAATCAAGAAACACTTATGTACCAAGCACCCTGCATGAGCCAGGCACTGAGCAGGTAACTATGTCTGTATGATCAGCAAGACCAGGATTGTGCTAGCATTTACTGTGTAATGATGGAGATGAATAAATCAGTAATTATGCTCCTTAGTAATCCTGAGCTCACCTTGCTGTTAGGAGCATGGAAACAGACTCCCATTCTACTTGTCCTTTCTGTTTATCTATTTGCCTCTGATTGTTCTAGCAAAGCCCACCACCTGGGGAAAATTCTGTTGCTTCTTCTAGAAGACATATAACCGGTTGATTCTTTCTCCAATAAGCTCTATTTCCCATTGCCCAACACCCTTCCCCCACATTAGCCTCCATATCAACTTTTCAACCATGTAGCAGGGAGAGGAGCTGCAGAGAGGGACAGCAGCCCAGCCAGGGACCTGGTCAGCACCTGTGCCACGGTAAGGGTGATAAGGAATGTAAAAATATGAATGCTTGGGGTTGCTGTGATTTCCCTGTCTGCCCAGGCTGTTACTCTGCTACCCACGGATTTCCCACTATTACTCATGACCCTAATGTGGAGTGGTAGACCGTGTATATTCCATCTCTTATTCCTGCCCACTCCAAATGCATTTCACATATTGCCGTGGAAACATCAATTCCCCAAGCCAAGAAGACCCTTGTTTCCCAGCAGCTTCTTCTGCAAACCCTAGAATATAGATGAGTCTGTTCCAATCACGCGCTGCATCTGACCCAGCGGATTTGCAGCACACCTGCACTGGAGGTAAATCGATTGGCGCTTCTTAATCCTGGCTACCACCAAGCAGGTCCTCTCTTACTCACTGAGGCTTAGTAGCAACATGCCCTTCACTGTAAAGAGAATTTTGTGTCCTCTCACTTGGGACTAAAGGTCAAAGTTTAAATCTATATTTAATGCCATTTTCTGAAAACTGGATTTGTGATTCCCTTTATGCTGGTATTACATATCTTAAGGGATTTCAGGGGAAATCTGGGAAGCCCAGTTTCTGAGAGTGACCTTTACTTTAAATGTGTAAATAGGATGGAGCTTGTGTTTCTGGTTTTTAAACCTTTTAATTGTGCTTCCAAAGACAGTTCTGGAAAGCATAGGCTCTGAGGAGTGGCTACACCGAGGCCACTTTGAAGACACTTTGATTTTTGTCTAACACAGATGAAAGGCTGAAATGTGCTCTTTTGGCCTGCTTGGGACACCTTCTTTCTAAGCTTTGTACCTTGAGCTACTGTGAGCCTGCATTAGAATATGCAAATAGTGCGGCCTTTAACTGTCTCAGGAAAGGGAAAGTTCAAATTTACTTAACTCTATTTTTCCCCTGAATTTTATAAAGCATTATTGCAGTGGCATCAGAATATCATTCAGAATGTCAGTTTTAGAATATTTCAAATATTTACTTAAAGTTTTTTTTTTAACAGCAGCCTTCATAGTCTGAATGTGGCACTCAGAGCAAATATAAAATGGACTTTCTTGGCACTTCATATGCTCAGACTTGTAGATTTAAAAGATGGGGAAAGGGACTCCTTAGTTTGCCAAGGGTTCTGGCCAGGATGGGTTGATGGATAGACAGACAGACAATCTGTGTGAGAAACAGCTAAAGAAAGATAATAATTGCAACCATTAGTGAATATGTCATTATAAACTGATTTTTTTAAACTAACTCCCATGTTATTACATAATCCTAAATCCTCAGACTCCCAAAATTTAACAACCATTTGCTTGTTTGAGACAGAATTTCATGTAGCCCAGGCTGGTCTTGATCGCCTGATCCTCCTCCTCTACCTCCCTAGGGCTGAGATTAGAGGAGTGGACCACCAGGCCCAGATTATAATTACCGTTTTTAAATAAGATGTGATATGTTCTCCTTGGCTACATGGGGAGAAGGATGACTATGAATTCTCCTTTGCATCATTCAGCCTCATTGCACTCTGGCTCTGGGAAGTTCATTCTCAGGGTCCTGCTAGCATGTCCCACCCTTAACCCTTTCTGAGATGTCCACAACAAAAAGCCAACCCCACACCCTGCCCAGGGTAGTTGTTCTCCATAACCTGATTGCATAGTGTCCGCTACTGACAACCTCTGATCCTATAGATGGCAATTTCTAATGGGCTACTTTCCCACAGAATAGGAAATGGAGGTTCAGGGAAGGGTATAACAGAATAGCTGGCTAAGTTTCCATTTAAAAGTGGCAGGAGAAGGGCTGGAGAGATGGCTTAGCTGTTAAGGCACTTGCTTGTGGAACCTAAGGACCCATGTCCCATCTACGTCCAGATCCCAGTAAGCCAGAGCCACAAAGGTGATGCAAATTCAAGGTCACACATGCCCACTAGGTGGTGCAAGCATCTGGAGGTTGATTGTAGTGGCTGAGGCCCTGCCATACCAATTCTCTCTCTCTCTTGCACTCTCTAAAAAAAATAAATAATTAAGAGTTACAGGACTAGGTGACAAGCCCAGGCCTGTCTGAACCCATGGATCCACTTGATTCCACGTAGCTCCAAGATGAAGTTCCCTGGGCTCACATTTTGGAAGAAATGACTCCCTTTATGAAGCAATCTTTCCTAGAACATTTGTTTTTTACTTTAATCCACATACATCTATCAGATGCCTTCTCCAGAGAAGCCAATTGAGGTCCAGTTTGTAGCAGGTACAGGCTGCTGTCTGAAGCTGTCCTAATGATCTTACCAAGTCTCTCTGTGGTCAGTATTAGGCTGACCAGATGGACCAAAGCTGTATGGCCTGGGGCACACATGTTCACAGTTCACAGCCACAGTGAGCTTTGTTTTTAGAAAAGCATCTAAATATCGACTTTATGGTCACCTTGAATTTTCCTCTGAGATGTCACCCCCCTGCCACCACCTTCCGCCCTCAGGGTAATCAGCTTGCGCCTGCCTCTGCTGCTCCAAGGCTTTCCTGGCTGCTCACCCCTTATTCTCAGCTCCTCCCACTGCCTGCCCATCTTTGTCTCTCTGCCCCTAAACAGCTGTCACTGAAGCCACTGTTGACCCTCGCCTTTCCAGAAGGCCTCTCTTCCTCTGGCATCCTTTATGTCACTGCGGCTGCCTCAGGCGAAGCTGATTAAACTCGCCTCCTTCGCTGCCGTGCTTTCTTCCCCTGGGCTTTGTGCTACCTCGGGCTTTCTTCTTACCTCTCCTGTGATCTTTTACCTTCTGTTCTCCGAGCTCCCTTCAGTTCTCCCTCTGCACTTTGTTTCCATGTGACCTCTTCTATTCTTTACTTTTAACTATAGCAGACCTGAGGACATGTCTTTAAACACACACACCTGCACCTACATGCACGTGCACACGCACATGTACGTGCACGCACGCACGCACACACACACACACACACACACACACACACACACACACCCTGAATACGCTACCTTCCTTCTATTCAGGACCCTATCTCTCTCTGCTCCTCCTTTCTCTTTTGAGGCAAGTCACCACCATGTTAAACTAAAAAATCCTGTTGTATTGTCTTTGCCTGAGGCCCTTTTCTATTTCATTCCCAACTACTAAGCTCTAAGCCTCAGGTGCTCATATGATGTGTCATATTGAGACTTTATTTTCCCATTTTCCAAAGGATCTCCAGATGTCATTCTTCTACTTCATTCTTAGCAAGAAAAAAAGTCTTTTAGGGTCGTTGTTGTGTATATTTTGGGTAATGAAATGTTTAATATTTTATAATATAACCCCAAACAAAAACTAAGATTGCCACCTTTGAGGCAATCTTGAAATGCCTTATTCAATTGTACACTACATGGGAAGAGCCTTGTATTACAGGTGGTAACAAATATTGCTATGGCATAGAAATAGTTAAGAATGTGGCCCTTAGAGTCATGCAGGTTACAGTTTACTTTTTGCTTATACTGCATAATCATTGGGACCTGACATCTCTGAGTTTCATTTCCTCTTCTGTAAAACAAAATAATTTATGGGGCTAGAGAGATAGCATAGGGGTTAAGGCACTTGCCTGTAAAACCTAATGACCCGGGTTCAACTCTGCAGTACCCATGTAAAGCCAGGTGTACAAAGTGGTACATGTATCTGGAGTACATTTGCAGTGGCTAGAGACCCTTGCATGCCCATACTCTTTCTTTCTCTTTGTGTTTGTGTGTGTGTATGTGCTTGCAAAAATAATAATATTATTTTAACCTATTTTAAATATTTATAATAGAAACACCTGTCTCATGGGCTTGTTGGGAGAATTAAGTAACATAGTGTGAAACATTTAGTCTCCAAGCCTAATACAAAATATTTGCTCAAAAATACAAGCTGTTACTAATATTATTCAATAGACAAACAACAAACTCCATGTTCAGGACTTTGGTTTCTTACAGCTTAACTTCTGACTCTCTTGTTTGGCTTAAATCTCTGTTTGTTCTAGCTTTAATTGACCAAAAGTGGTTGCCACTGCCTGCTAAGCCAACTTCTAGATTTTTTCCTGTGATATACAGTTTAGGTATGAATAGCTCAATGCAAGCTGGACAGCCACCCAATTTTGTGTGACAATCTCTCAATTTTCATTTTTACTTAGTTAGCTTCCACCACTTTCTGAGAGCTTTGAGATCCTAGAATTCACCTTGGGATACAGGCATGTGGCTTAGGAAAGAATTTTCTTTGACTTGTTGAACCCCTGCCCAGCTCTATGTCCTAGATACAGTTTAATCGGACATTCACACAATTCTTCATGCAAGTTTTACCAATAGTTCAACTAGTTTAATTAAACTGGCCCATAAACTCAACCACCTTTTAAAGAAGAGTCAATTCATTCAAAGAAAATGGAAATTCAGTGTAATCATAAGTTTCATTTTTTTTTTCCTTTTATTCCCCTCCTTGGTTGTGGATGGACCAATGTAAGTGATTTGAAACACTTGGATATGGATTGCATCAACCTATTTTAAAGCACTTTCAAGGAAGTAGCATTGACTGGAGGGCTAGGAAAGCAGCATTTCACTACCTTCTCAGCATTTTTTTCATCAGCCCTGTGAAGTGGAAGTCTGAAGCTGAAGCTTAGCAGTTGTTCCCACGAGAAGAAAAGGGAGCCTGGTTTCACTGCCTGGCTGAGAATTGAAAGCATGGACACTTGGAACTTGTGACTCTCCTGCATGATTAATTCCTTTTGAAGCTACTTCATTTTCCCTCTCTTAACATCTGCATCTGCAAAAGGCATAAGGTAACTAAGATGAACAGAGATGACTGCATAGGAACAGCATTGATGAGGAAACATGAAATTGTGAGAATCTTAGATAAAGAATCATGGGTGATTGATGATATGCATGCTTGCCAGCTTCCACACTTAGCAGATCTGTTGTATCGCAGGAAGAAGTATGAATTTTATTTTACAAAAATGTTCACGTGTAGCTAGTTTAGAAATGTCCCTCTGAGATCCTGGCTTCACTCCAGCTTTCTTTTCTGAGTCAGAAACTAACCATGGGTGTGATCGTTCCATTTTGCAGGCTCTGGGGTGGGGACAGACACTCCATGCTCCACCGCTTCCACCCCCACCCCGCTTTGTGCTGTGTTCCAGTCTAACCTCACAAAATGTATTACAAAGCTGCCTTTTGCTGCTAAATCTCCAATATGCCATGGCATCTTGAAGTCACAGAGTACTGTCCCCTTTCCTAGTGTTTTCAAAGTTAGCATGACTGGGCCATCAATATGACAAGAATATACCTCTCCTTTTCCTCTGCATGACACTTGGTAAAACTATCTCCTTTGAATCGATATGCTTCCAAAAACATGTTAGGTTTTTTCCCCCCTATGTTGACCATTTCTAAAGAAAGTTTGTAGCAACACTCTGCCTCAGATTGTCTTACCCAGAGATAGCCAAACATGTTCTCCAAACATCCTGAACAAGCCTACCCCATCCCCTCCAAGTAGATGGAGGAGCACATTCTAGTAATTAGAAAGGGAAAATGGTAAATGTACCACCTGTGCTTTTCACAGAAAGGACTTGGCCTTGAGCTTCCCAAAATGCACCCACCTTCTTGTTGATGTTCTTTAGCTTGTTTTCTTGGTAAAACCAACTTGAAGTATGTGTGGAAACTGGTCTCCAGAGAACAACATACTCTTACCTGTGCTCTTACCTAAGCCAGACCGAATCATGCTTTCGATCCCCCAATGTGGAACCAGGCCAGCAGTCAGCTTAGAATGTCTAAGGACAGAGACTCTTACAGCCAATCTGATTACACAACTCCACAATTCCTGCAGGCTGTGAGTCACCCTCCCCTGTGAGCACACAGAGGTCTAATGTTGCTCTTCTCAGAGGTCTGTCACATTGCTGGCATGCCTGTCTATCCCACGCCTCTGAGTACAGATGGGTGGCATGACATTTTTCTCTGCACCCCTCTGTGCCTAGCACCATGCCTGATGCTGTGGACACCTTCACTAACTATCTGTCAAGCGAGTAAGCACAGATAAAATATCAGTTGACAATTAACTCACTTCAAAGGATAAGGAACTCTATTTCTGGAAACTATTGAAGTAATTGGTTCACAGATTAAATCACTAAAGTGCTTACTAGACAAATGAGTGACTTTCTTGGCACACTTCATAATAAGTGACACATCTTTGATCAGTCACCAGAAATGTGAGTTTATCCATCAAGTATTTATTGAGACCCATTTATGTGTCCATGACTGTTCTGATGCTTGGGGAAGGGTGGCAGAAAAAGGGAGATCTAGTGAACTTGTGATTCCTGGACTCTGACCCCAGGCATTCTAATCTTAATTCAGAAAACCCTTTGTAGAACCCCTCTGAATGATGCAAGATGGCCTTGGATTCCTGGACAAAGTTTCTGGGAAGTAAATGTGGCTCAGCCAGCCAGATTGGTTCTGATCACAGTGTCTGGAGACCACATCATGTCACAATGCTTGATGGTCACATCATGAAAACATCCAGACATGCACTCAAGCACTATGTAGCCAAACCAGTGTCTGTGGGGAGATGAGTGGCTCGGTGAAATCATCACAAGCCTGAGAACAGAATAGTCAAGTGGAGAGCGTTGATGAACATGTCAATGAACAGAGGGGGCACACCATTCTCTCCCTCAGAGTCATAGCCCCTTTGTCTTTTCTGCCTAGATTACATACCTTCTCTTGCTAATGAAAATGTGGTAAACACATATTTTTTTGATAACTTCAAATCTAAATCCAACATTTCCTTCACCTTCTTCCAGCCTAACAGATAAATGTGATTTTCTTCAGCCTCCCTTGTCAATCTTCCAGCCAATAAGATGGAAGATTAGGTCTGCAAGGGACTTTGGCAAGGCTTTAGCACTCCTATGATCACCTTACCCAGTACCCACATTTCTCTTCTGTCCTGGACATAGCCATGATGCCTCATGTTGGAATCAAGGCAAAAATGGAGAATTAGTCCTGACTGCTGAGCCATCAATGCAGCCTTCAGACCTCTTGATATGATAGGAAAACCCAATTTTGATTAAGCCCCTGAGCATCCACCTTAATTACAGAGAAAATATTTCCTTTCTTTACTTGAGGAACGAACAAAGATATTTTAACAGTGAATGACATGTAGGTGAAGGGACATAGTTGCGCAGAAACTAGGATCGCTGTGACCCATGAAGACCTTAGGGAAGGGTCATTGTGTTTGGCTATAGATATATAAGTAGACCTTTTTTTCATCCTTCTAAGTAAGATAGCATAGTACCATTAAAAATAGTATTTTAACAATTAAAACTCAATTACTCAATGAACTACCCTCAAGTATCTAAATAGAACTCTCAAGCAATTGGATAAGGTCATAACAATCATAACTATTTGTACCAGTGGGTTTAAATTGTAGAAAACACACACATAATTATACAAATATTATTAGCACCATAAATACAGATGGGCAAGGATTACTTGCCTAATTTCACAAGGTCAATCTTTGAACTTTCAAGGAAACATACCTACAAGCTCATCAGTCATGGTGTATAAATTGTGTGCTGGTTTTGTGTTTTCAACCAAATCTTATTAGTGTATATACTGTGCAAGTTTATAGTAACACTGTTTATAAATTCTACAGAGTAGATATAATCCAAATACCTACCTATCAACCAGTGAATAGAAAAGCAAAATGTGGCATATCTACACAGTGGTATATCACTTAACCCTAAAGTAGATTAAGGTACAAATACACGTCCCAACATGGATGAGCCTTGAAAACATCATGTTAAATGAAAAAAGCCAGTCACAAAGACATGTTATGTGATTCCATCCATATGAGATGTTCAGAATAGGCAAATCCAAGAGACAGAAGGTAAATCAGAAAATTAATAGAATAAATGGGCCAAAGGGGACATGAATAATTCTAATGTAGATGGGATTTCTTTAAGGAACAATTAAAGTATTATAAAATTAGATAGTCATGGTAGTTGCACAACTCTGAGTATACTAAAAGCTGTTGAGCTATACATTTAACAGGGGTGACTTTATGGAATATAACTTAACTATTAACAAAGGTGATACATAATTCATTGTGGCTGAGAGCTCAGACTATAGCTAAATATCTTGAGTTTGAATCCTAAATACACCACATATTGGTTGCGTGATTTTGGTCAAGTCATTTATCTTTTCTGTGCCTCAGTTTGCTAACATGAGACTCCCTAACTCATAAGGTTGTTGAGAGGATTAAGTTAATTAAACCATGTACAGTGCTCAGAAAGGTATGTATTATGACTGTCATTAATATTATCCAAGCCTATTTTTCCTTTTAAAATTTGGCACAAAAGTCTTTTTTTTCCTTTTTGGTTTTTCACTCTAGCCTAGGCTGACCTGGAATTCACTATGTAGTCTCAAGTTGGCCTAGAACACACAGCCTTTGCCTCCCAACTGAGTGCTGGCATTAAAGGTGTGAATTACCATGCCAGGCTTGGTTTTGTTTGTTTGTTTGTTGACAAAGGCCATTTTTAAAAATATGTTATTTCTACTTCTTTATTTGACAGAGAGAATGGACATGCCAGGGCCTCCAGCCACTGCAAACAAACTCAGACATATGTGCCACCTTGTGCATCTGGCTGAAGTGGGTCCTGGGGAATACAACCTGGGTCCTTTGGTTTTGCAGGCAAACATCTTAACTGCTAAGCCATCCCTCCAGCCCACAAAGGCCATTTATTTATAACAAGTTAGAGATAAATCTGTTTGACTTTTCTGCTGAGATTTGTAGGGGGATTTTTGCCCTTTCTTGGTCTACTTACTAACTAAATATGCTATTGTTTAATCGGCCTGGTTTCTAGATGCAAAAGGAGGAATTCAGGGCTCAAATGCATTTCCTATCTCCCTAGCTGGTGACTACATACATACACATAAAAAGCCATGATTTTGAGCCTCCGATATGCTCACTTAAAGAACTCTGAAGTGTTTGCCCTTTTATTCTCAGAGCCCAAAATGGAGCCTGCATGAGCCTGAAGTCTGTTTCATGGGTGCTGGGCATCCTACTGGCCTTCCTTTACTGCCCTGGTTCCTGTATCTCTGCCTGTAGCATCTCTGGAGAATCTTTCCAACACTAGCTGCTACTGCAAAGAGCTCAGAGCAGGGCTGTGATGGTCAAGCATGAGAAGGGAGAGAGAGAACTACCCAGCCACACTGCCACCTGACCCCAAAGCTACAGGTCCTCATACTGAGTATCATATTCTCAGGAATGACCTCAGACCCTTCCACTAGACCACACTCCAAAGAGTTGTTTCTACAATTCTCCCCAACATCTTCCATTCTCTTCCTCCTCTTTCTTTTAGGATTTATGAATTGTTTTTGTTTATGAGACAGGGTCTCATTCTAGCCCAGGCTGACCTGGAATTTACACAATAGCTCAGGCAATCCTCCTACTTCAGTCTCCTGAGTTCTGGGATTAAAGTCGTATACCACCATACTTGATATTTCTTTTAACAGTTATAAAAACAATAAAACTTTTCCCCTTCAAACTGAAGGAACAGCCAGAGAGAGGTAGAAGTAAGAAGTGAAGAGTGCACCCTCCTATGCCAGTCAAACCTTCCTGGCTTAGCCAGCAAGATGCTTTATCCCATGTAGATAGAAAACTACCAGCAAAATACCATAAGAGTATGAGATGTAGTAAGGATCAGACAGCAAGGATTCACTTCTCAGCTATTAATCATTTACAATGTGCCTGGCACTGGACTAATACCAGAATCACCATGATGGATGAATGCAGAATATGTCCGAATCACAGTTTCCAGTGAGGTGAAACATGGATGAATTTAAATACACGTTTTCCTCACTAAAATATCAATGATATGCTACCACATTTGGATGAATAAGACACATTAGCAGCCCAGCCCTTCCAATTCTCTCCATAGAGAATAGAAAGATAAACATTCTTTCATACACAGTTGACGTGGTTTTATTTTTGTGAACACTAGGAGTGGTCTTAATAGACAACAGGCCTTGCTTTCTGATTACTGCCAGAAAGAAGAGCTACAGATCATCTCTTCTGAAACCACATACCCAAACATTTACTCAGTTCAGAGTCACTGTTCTACATAGTGGTTACCTTTTGGTCTATAACACAGCCAAATGTATTTCATACTTACAAATCTAAAATGCCAGAACAGCACATTCAGAATCTGGTTCCCAGGTGATTGTGCTATAGCATCCCACTTGGGTAGAGAAAACTTCTCTCAGGCCAGGCTACTACTGAATATGTCTAAAATAACCAGAATAAAACGTTTTGGGAAGTATTTGTGCAAGAGAATTTGATATGAAAATATTAAGGCAAGGTGGGCACAGTGGAATATACCTCTAGTCCCAGCTACTTAGGAGGCTGAGTTGAGGGTTCAGTGGCGCCAGGAATTCAACAGCAGCCTGGGAAACATAGCAAGACCTTGCTCCAAAACAGGAGGGCAGAGGCCTAACTGTTTCTTCATGAACCAGAGTTTCTACTACCCCACTGTCTTTAAGAAGGTAGTGGTAATTACCCATGGTAATAGTAGTTACCCAGCAAGTCCTTAGGAGGCCTGCTTTAGTGTTGAATACCAATTTCTTGTAGTTCTAGATAATACCCAACAAATTGAAAGTGGAGACAGGAATAGATGTCTGTACACACAAGCATTTAAAAAGAAACTCAGCATCACTAATGGTTAGGAAATGCAAATTAAAACCATAATGAAACACTACCTTATACCCACCAGGATGGCTGTTAACAGCAAACAACTGAAAATAACACGAGCTGGAGAAAATGTGAAGAAACCGAAGCCCCAGTGCAGAAAGTTGGTGGGAATATAAAATATTACCAGCGTTATAAAGGATAGTGCAGAGGTTTTCCAAAAAACTAGAAATAGATGCATCAGATGATATGGAGATTCCACATCTTGGCAAATATCCCTCAAATTGAATGGCTTTCAAAGAGATGTTTATATACCCATGGTCATAGCAGCATAACTCTCAATAACTACCAGTTAGAAGCAAGTCAAGTACTTACCAGTGGATAAACAGGTACACAAACTAATCTATGCACACAATATATTACCATACAACCTGATAAAGGAATGGACTCCGTCACATATTACAACATAGACAAAGCTTGAAGACATTGCACTGAGTGAAATAAACCAGATATGAAGGGGCCAGAAGGAATTATTTTCTAATGGGAACAAAGTTCTAGTGGGGAAAAGTAGATAAGTTTTAGAGATGTGAATGTACTTAAAGTATTGAATGGTGCACCTACAATAGCGATAGCAATAAATTTTATGTTCATTTTATCACAGTAAAAATTCAAAAAAAATGTTTAACATGAATAAGCATATGCTGAGCAATGAGCTACATTCCTGTAATCCAAGCTTCAGGGAAATGCATATTTGAGGCCAGCCTGCCTACATTGTGAGACTACCTCTGAGTGAATGAATGAACTGGATGCACTTGGAATGGCACAGACATGAGCAGTGACTGTCAATCGTCACTTCTCTTCAGAACCTCAGAGGATGATGAGCTCAGCAAGATACAGGATGCACAGCCCAGGTCTCCTCCTATCCTCCAGTAGGAATGGTCTGATTAAGTGGAGTTGCTGCATAGGCACACAATTTACAAAAGTGGAGTTTCCTCCCCACCTCACCAGCTGTATAGGTTGTAGCTGCACAGTGAATAGGAATAATTGAGAAGGCTCCAGCTGGCCTTCTTTAAAAGGTGAGAGAAAAAAAAAATCTAACATTTTTAGTTTTAAGGTCTGTCTATGCTTTTGTTGTTTCAAGTGAATGCTTTCTTTAAATGATGATTTTGGTATTTCTGAGATTTACTAAGAACAAAATGAATGTTATTTCGAACCAGACAAGGGAAAGAGGAGGGAGGGAGAGAAGGGGGGGGTTAGTTCTGCTACCTGCATAAATCCCCTCCATCCCCTTTATACCAAAGGAGTAATGTCCTCAACCCAGGATAAATGCAAACTTGGCAAGGATTACAGACCTGCCCCCTCTTTGGCTAATGACAGCCTCAATTATGGGGCCTAATCCTGCATTCTTGACACTCCCCTCATTCCTGCATAGCTTCCAGGGGCGTCAAAGGGTCCTCCCCGGCCCTGCCAGGGTGACATTAGTTATGCAGGAGCAGTGCCTGGGGCATGCCGGCAAATTTAAGGGCCTGTTCATATAAGGACACACACACTTGGAAACCTGAAATCCTCACACTTTGACTCTTCACCTTGCACTGAAATAAAAAGCCACAATAACTCCATTAAAATAATATAAAATTCCTCCACAGGAAATGAATACTAGTTTGCTTCCAATTTACATTGGTTTTAGATTTTACCTTCCCCATTCCCTTTGTACTTTTAATATTAGTGTCCAATTCTATGGAAAATATTTTCTATAAGGAAAAAAAGTCACACACATTGTGCTGGCTCCTTGTATCTTATTGACTATACTGGGAAAAACATCTTTGGTTTTCTGCCTCTTGCTGCGTGGTAATTCTTTGCAAATTCACCCACAGACTGGCTGGTCTCTTTAAGTCACCCTAGGAAGAAGTCTAATGACCGCTAGCTTATTGAGAAGTGGCCTTTTCATGTGAACTAATCATTCAGCCAGCGATATTAATAACGAGACTATAACTCATTTTCATCCGAGGCACACACTGTGTGTTATCTGTCTCCTAATTAATCCCAAGCAATTCTAGGGGCAGGTGTTATTAGTTCCAATTTTCCTCGCTGCTCCTTGAGACAGAGACTTAGCAAACAGAAGGTCTTGCTCCATGTCCCACAGGCATGCCCCTGGGACTCAGCCCAGAGCCTGCCACCTCCAGACACTGCCCCTTTGGGCTGAGAACCTGCACACCTCTGCTGATCTCAGAGGCCCTAAGGCTTCTTTGGGGAGAAGAACCCGGGGTCAGCACAAACCCAGCAAGTCTGCTTCAAGGACAGTCAACAGCCACTTCCTTGGAGGCAGAAAGTAAACTAAAAGCCCAGGCACACTGAGCACAGGTCTGGGGACTTCGCTCTGAGAGACTCTGGATCACATTCCTCTAAGCCTTCCTCGCACCCACTTTGGTCTCTCGCGTACAGGGAAGAGGCTGCAGAGTGTACCGACTGCTGGCTGTGCAAAGTCGGGGTCGTAGATGGTGTTCCTCACCTCCCCCATCACTTCCTTGACACACAAAATCGTAATCCCAGCCCTTTTGACAATTCAGTTTCTGAAGTCGGTGTTAGGCTCGCTGACAATGGAGTTCCTCCTTCCCCCTCCTACCTCCTGGTTCTAGACTCTGGTTTGTTGAGTGTCGAGCATGAGGGTACTACCTCTAGTTATCCTTGGAGCAGGACGTGTTTGCTGACTGTGGAGCTCCTGTGCACAGAAGGCCCCTCCCTTGTCTCATGGGGAGGAACAGGAGACAGCTCTGTAGACAATGCTCAGCTCTCACCCGCCCACTGACAAGATGGGTCCCCAACCTCCCCAGGCTTTGGCTTGTTCATTCTTTTTTTAAAATTTTTAAATTTTTATCAACATTTTCCGTGATTATAAAAGTATTTTACTTATTTAAATATGAGAAAGAAGAGAAAGGCACAGATACAGGGAATGGGCACAACAGGCCCCCTAGGCCACCTGAACGCCCCCTAGACTTGGGCTTCAGGCTTGCATCCCAGGGATTCGAAGCCTGCTCCTTGGGCTTCAGAGTCAAAGGCTTAATCGCTAAGCCATCTCCCGGTTTTGTTCATTCTTACAACAGTCCTAAGTTCTGTTCTGATCAGTACAACAGTATGGCTCAACATGGGGGCCCAGACCATTCTCTTGTTTTCCTCAGTCTTCGAAAGCCATCTTGTCCCACTCAGTAGTGACCTGTCAGCACTGTGTCCACTTGCTCTGGGATCTCTCTGGGGTGTCTGTGTCCACTCCCTCAGTTGTGCTGTACTTCTGGCCATCCCTGCAGCCTACAGAGGAGGAGGAGGAGGAGGAGGAGGAAGAATGCCCTCAGGATGACTGGCACTTTCTATCTCCCTGCCTATGAGCTTCCTTGGCTGGATTGTGAGGAATAACTAACGTTCCAGGCCCCCTTGTAGCTCAGACCCTCTGTGGGGTCTTCTTGATATCACACCTTTGCTTCTGCCTCTCCTACTCTACCCCATCCCTTTACCAGGCTCCCCTGTGAACACAGCTTTAATTAGAAATTGTAGACGACCTTCACCTCTGAGTGTTTCTAGGGACCTCTTCCAAAAATAATACCCATAGTTTCAATTACATCCAGCCCAGACTTCTCCAATCTCTAGATCCATGTAATGAAATAGCTCCTTGACAATGTTTAGTCAATGTGCCCAAAACAGAACTCATGGTGTTCCCACTTTTCCTAGCTCATTGAGTCCTGTCCACTCTCAGCACATAAGGAGAGGCTAGAGATCTTCTAAGTCCTTTCCTTCTCCTCCAGCTCACCTTCCTCCTCTATCACCCTACCTGAATGTCATATAAACCATCTTCATTCATGTAGGAGGTCCCTTAGTACAAGCAGGAGCAGTCTCTTCTGTCACGAGGGACTCATTGTTGTTCTGCCCTGCCTGATGTGGGCAGGAAAATCAGAGGATAATACTATAACTGGATACTGTTAAGGAGACATAATAGCCAGATGTGGCAGCCCACACCTTTAATCCCAGCACTTGGGAGGCAGAGGTAGGAGGATCACCATGAGTTCGAGGCCACCCTGAGACTACATAGTAAATTCCAAGTTAGCCTGGGTTAGAGTGAGACCCTACCTCCAAAAACCAGAAAAAAGAAAAGAAAAGAAAAGAAAAGAAAAGAAAAGAAAAGAAAAGAAAAGAAAAGAAAAGAAAAGAAAAGAAAAGGAGACATGAAAATACCTTGTGGGCATCAGTTCCAAAACATAAGGTTGATGTCATCCCATGCCTTTACAAGGCTCATTTATGGGCTGGGGAGATGGCTCGGCGGTTAAAGGGGCTTTCTTGCAAAGCCTGCCAGCATGTGTTCAGTTCTTCAGCCCCTACATAAAGTCAGATGCAAAAGTGGCACAGGCATCTGGAGTTCACTTGCAAGAGTCTGTGGCATACTCAATACATCCCCCATCACATACGTGTGCACACACATGCACTTGTTCACATGTACACACACCCATGAATAAATAAATAAAGATGATTTACTTGAAAAAATGTTCAACTGTGAGTGTCTAGTATTTCCAAATAAATTATAACTTTTGGGGCTGGAGAGATGGCTTAGCGGTTAAGCGCTTGCCTGTGAAGCCTAAGGACCCCGGTTCGAGGCTCGGTTCCCCAGGTCCCACGTTAGCCAGATGCACAAGGGGGCGCATGCGTCTGGAGTTCGTTTGCAGAGGCTGGAAGCCCTGGTGTGCCCATTCTCTCTCTCTCCCTCAATCTGTCTTTCTCTCTGTGTCTGTTGCTCTCAAATAAATAAATAAATAATTTTAAAAATTCTAACTTTTGGTACTTCCTTCTATGTAAAACTCATCATAAAAACATTTCTTCTGATCCAAAAGATTTTCTGTTTTTAAATAGTGTGACTTGAAGTAGAAACCCCAAGTGTGTGAAGGATAACATTAATTTCACTTAGGCCTTAAATCTAGTCTGTGCTCAACAAGCATTTGAGATACAGTTTGTCTTCTCCTCATTGAACTCTTAGGTTAAGACCAAGTGCTCAAGGTCTCTGTTTCCATTTATTTTCCTCTCTCAGGACTCAGATTATCTTCAAGACCAGGACTTGCTTGGCAAAGAAACAATAACACTGGAAGCACAATAGTGAAATCTTCCCTTTACTTGCTGCATGTGTCTCACAGTATGTGGGTTTGGGATGGAAAAAACTAGATTTCAGGCAGGGCTAATGCTCTTGTGAAGGAGGACAGGAGAAAGCTAACTTTTTTTAGGCAGTCTCAGGGATTGAGGCTCAAGGAGAACCAGGAGGTGCCAGCTCATTTGCCCTGGCACCAGAAACTCTTGGCAAAAATGTCTGATTGAGACTCATCCACAGTGCCTCCTACTGTCCACAGTCTACTGTGCTGCCTGGGAGGGCTGGCCCAACTGGGCTCACACTTGGGTTCATCCTCCAAATTTGCCAGCCAATCCGCTCTTCACTTTATATACCTGAAGCTGATGCTATAAAGGCTGCAGCCTTCCAGCCCCGCCCACTATCTGGCTGTGACCCTGTGTGTGCTTGTGGCTCTCCCCCTCTCCTCCTTTCCCCATTCTTACTCTGCGCAGTTCCCCAGCAGTCCCCCAACACACATGAGTCTGGCCTCTATCCCCACTCTGCCTGGCTCTGTGGGGGTGAGAGAGCATTGCATTGTTTCTTGATCTAAACTTTTACGCTTGTCTCTGCTTTATAGTTTGGGGTAACTTCTCACTTTAATTACAAGTATGATTATTCTCTGATCTCCAAATCTACCACGTGGGTGCTTTCACCAGCTCTGGACTTACTGCCTGTGTACTTGCTCTAAACCCAGGCTAACCATGAGTCTGACCATCACTCATTTCTCCTCTCAATTTCTCTTCTGTGTTGATAGTTTCTCTTTTTAGGAAAGCACATGGTGGATGCCATGTGTGCTTTCTGAGCCTCTCTACATGTACATCTAAGTTCTACTTTCCATGTGCTTACAACTCTGTTCCAGTCCTTTCTTAAAGACCTCAATTTCTCTTAAATGAACCTTATAAACTCTTCGGTGTTTCCATATGACAGAATGTTTCCTAAACCTTACAATGTGTGATTTCCACCTAAATAAACTTAACAATTCACAATTTATCCTTATTGAGTCTGTCTTTATTAATTCTTCATTAAAGGTAGAACATATCCCAAAATTTGGGGTTCATAAATTCTGGGGGACCCCTACTGAACTCCCTAGATCCTGCAGCATATTGACACAGAATCATATCCAAGTAACTTCAGTTTTCATCACATGGGCTACACAGAGCCCAGAAAACTCAAGGTAAACAACACTCTCAAGGGCAGATTTCTGCCTGGGGCCACCACTAGAGCCTTTGGATCCCCGTGGTGCGGGAGGCCCCCTATTTAGAGAGAAAGTCAATGTCCCTCCGTGCTCTTCCTGAAGGCAGCTTTGTGTCTCCTGATACTTGCTAGTCTAAAGGTGGTTATATGCTTTGTGCCTTTGTTCTTGCCTGGCTTGTTTTGGCGATTCCTGATCACACAGTCAGATGGAGGGGGCAGGGGAGCAAATCAAATTCTTAGTCTTGGAAAAAGCTCTTAATAAAACCAGCTGGAGCCAACACCAAAAGGTTTATATTGTGCTTTTATACATTAACATTCAAATGAAGCTTGCTATCCCCTTTGCACAACCGTGTGGTTTGTCAAAGTTCTCAGCACTCCCAGAAATTACTTCTTTTGTTGACTTATTTGATCTCTCTCTTCCCACACTAGAAAGTCAGCATACCGAGGGCAGGGACCTGTCTTCATAACTTTCTCCCTGAGGCCAAAAACAGGGTCCCAAACACATTAAAGGCACTCAATATTATTTGCTGTATTAGAAGCTGAATAAATGGCCTTCACCTGAACGTCCTGGTGCTGTCAGGTTCTTAGATTCAGAGATGAAGCACAGAGCCTCAAGTCACACGGCCAGCGTGTAGAGTCATAACTCAAACCCAGGCCTTCTGCTCTGGAGTGGGCCTTCTTATGGGAAGAAAAGTGAACTCTTCCTGGGTACTTTTAAAAATACTCCAATGAAGGATCGTTAAATGCCAACACTTTAGAGAATGAAGGCCTGATAAAACCCCAAGTCTCTTCTATACCAGCAATGAGAACACAGCCACAGGAAAAGTAAAGGAACACCCTGAAGATGCTTCCTTCTCGTGCTTGTCTGAACAGGCAGCCTGCAGCCCTTGCAAGCCACGGACGTGAGCTTCCCTCCTTTTCCCTGACTCGAGGCTTTGCTGGCCTCTGGGTCCCTTATTTCAGGAGGCTCTGGCCTGGCTCTAGGCTTCAGACAATTTTCCTGACGTACTAATTTCTCGATCACCTGTGCTGACACGATCCTGATTTCCTTCAATATGTCTTTTTTGCACTCCTGGGAAATTTATGTATGCTCTGGCATATGTCCCCACCTTCCTTTGTGAAAAGAGAGGCAAGGAGAGGGGGAAAAATACCTTTTAATATTTTTAGCAATGTCTTCATGTTCTGTCAATAAATTACCTCTGCCAGCTTTTAGAGACCCTACTGGCTTTTATACTGACCTCTTGTTCCTTTTGTACTAGAAAAATGCCTTATTATTTATCTTAGCCTCTCTCACAATCTCCCTTTCATTCCTCACCTTTGCTTTCCTTATCATAGTTTTGCACTTTCTTAACTTTGTACTGTAATTTCTTTGGCTGAATTGCTGTTTGATTTTTCTTTTTCATTCTCTCTCACATTCCTAGTTTTGATTATTTCTCCTACCACTACCACGTTCTTTTAGAGCTATTTGTTTGGCCTATTTCCTATACTTCATGTATTTGTTGCTAGGAAGCATGTGTTTTCTTTGGGCAGTTTCTATTCATTTCTCTGATTGTGCCCTTCCATCAGCTGCTATACTTGCAGATCTCTTCATGCCCCTGCATTTTCTTGGTAGAATTCCTTTTGCTACCCTCAGTTAGCAGGCCTCTCCCCCATATTCTTCCACTGTTGGAATGTCTAGTCATTTGCTAGGGGTTGTCCTGATAAAACACCCCAGCGTGGGTAGCTGGGTCATTTAAGCTGTATGGCTCAAATGACAGAAAGTTATTGTCTTACCATTTTGGAGCATGGGGTCAAGGTCCCAACAGGACTGGCTTTCTCCAAAGTCTCTACTCTCGGCTTGCAGATGGCTACCCTCCTCACATAGTCTTTTTCATGTGAGTACATCCCTAGGGTATCTTATTGTAACCACATTCTTTCTTCTTACAAGGACACCACTCATGTTGGATTAGAGTCCATCCTAGCAATGCAATTTTTAACTTAATCACGTTTCTAAAGGCTCTGTCCGGAAACACTGTAGTATTCTGAAGTGGGAAGAGCTACAGCTACAACCTATGGATTTAGGGGTTGGAGACAATTCAACCTACTAGATGAGCACTAATCTCTGACACTGGACTAAGGTTAAGAGAGAACTAGGTGTCCCAACTTACCTGTTACCAAGTTTCCCCAGTTCAAACTGCCTAGGGTGACAGTGGAATAATTTACAAACAGTCTTTCAAAGCACTTACTTAGACAGTTCAGTGAACCCCAAAGAGCACTTCCTATGTGCTTACTAATAATACCATCCAGCTATAATGGTGTCCTGCTGGGCTCCTTAGCCAGTGAGCACGTTACTGATACCTCTCTGTCTCCCGGGTACTGCTGCCCAGGCTGAGCACCGTGGCCTCCCATCCTGGGCATTGTCATAACCACTGGATCCACTTCCAAGTTACTGCCAGTAATTTTCCCAGCATGGCTGACTGCAGCTCTGAGTGTCTCAGAACCACACCAGGATTGGGTATAAGCCTTCTGCTTTTCCACACTATGTCTTTATTTCATAGAACCTTCAGTACAATATCTTTCAGCTCCCCGGCCTCAGTATCCCCAAAGTTGTCCCTGCAGATTGAGTCTGACACACTCGGGTACTGTTGGCCTCTTTGACATTGAGGCAACATATGTCTGCTTACCCCATTTTCCATTGCAATAAAGTCTTCTACAAGGGGCTCCTGAGTAGCTTCTGCAAAGGAATTGTGTTTTTTTTTTTTTGTTTTTTTTTTTTTTTCCAAGATAGTGTCTCATTCTAGGCCAGGCTGCCTTGGAATTCACTCTGTAGTCTCTGTGGTCTTGAACTCATGGCAATCCTCCTACCTCTGCCTCCCAAGTTCTAGGATTAAAGGCATGCACCACCACCACACCCAGCTACAAAGGGATTTTTGAATGGACATATTTAGGTGTGTCTATCTGCTTTGGATTGAAAGTATATATGTCACACCCCAAAATTAACATGTTAAAACCTTAGTCCTCAATGTGATATGTATTATCCAGGGTTATCTAGAGGAATAGAGCTGATAGAATGAATATGTATCATAAAAGGAATTTATTAGATCATCTTACAGTGTATGGACTGAGAAGTCCAACAATAACTGTCTGTAGGCTGGAGAATCAGAGACCCCTGTAGCTGCTAAGTCCATGAGGCTGGATGTCTCAGCAGTTCCAATCTGCCCCGCAGGCCTGGAGGGTCCTTGGAGAGCTGCTGGTCTGATAAAGCTCATGAAGGATAACAGCAACAGAGTAGATACACATATAGCAGGAAGGACAGGCTGCCCAGCAAAAGGCTCTGTATTCTTTTCAAGCTGCTGTTTTATTTATGAGAGAGAGCGAGAAGGATTGAGAGAGAATGGGCTCACCAGGACCTCTAGCCACTGCAAATGAACTCCAGATGCATGTGTCACCATGTGCATCTGGCTTACGTGGGACCTGGAGAATTGAACCTGGGTTCATAGGCTTCACAGGCAAGCACCTTAACCAATAAGCCATCTCTCCATCCCTTGAACTGCTTTTCTAAATATTACTTTTATTCATTTAGCTGCAAGCAAATTTCAGATGCAAGTGCCACTTTGTATATCTAGATTTATGTGGGTACTGGGGAATTGACCCCTGGGCTAGAAGATTTTACAAGCAAGTGCCTTTAACCACTGATCTATCTCTCCAGCTCTGGAGCTTCTTCATATGTATCTCACTGCCACCTGAAGGGTACTTATGCCCACTCTGGGAGATCTTTCTCCATTAATCTTTCTTGGAAATGCCCTCACAGACCCACCCAAGAGACATGCCTCTGACTTGCTGCCTAATCTGGTCATATTGACAAGAGAACTTAACCACTGCATGATGGTAGTAGGAGGTGGTGATGTGATGGCACAGGTGGAACCCTCATGAATAGGATTAGCGATCTTATAAGAAGACACAGGAGGACTTGTACATTCTCTCTCTGCTCTTTCATGAGAGGATGAATTGGGAAGACTGCCATCTGAAAACCAGGAGGTAGGTCTCCACCTGACACAAGGGTCTGGCAACACCTTGGTTTCTCAAACACTGGACAAAATACATTCTAATTGTTTAATCCATCCAGTCCAAATGTATTTTGGTTAGAGGTGCCCAACCCCACTAAGACATGCCCCACGGTACTCACAGGTTAGGGCCCCACTGCATATATAAAGTTACCTGAGACTGGCAGTCCCTGGTTCTGGTGTAGTTACTGTCCAGTCAATCTCTGCTACCAGCTGTCAACTTAAACAGCATCCCGAGTATGTCTCTCCCCTATCCGGAGAAGCTTCAGACAATTGTAGAGAATGAGAAATTGAGAATAGTGATGATAATAGATTAATAGATTCTACAGTCACAACAAGCAAAGCACATTCAATCTTACATCTGCCAGATGCTGTGCTGTTTCCCAAAATTACATTGATAAACATGATTAAGCATGATTTAACCATTTGCCCTTATTTTAGGGTTTAAATTCTGGTGACCAGCAATCCACAATGAACATAAAGTTTGAACAAGGAACACAAATTTTGATCAAGTTTTTTCAAATGATTTGTTAAAGGTTTATACTAGAGGTGATGTGATCATCAAGGAGAAGTCCCTTAGTCTACCTGGGACCTTTCTGGCAGAGATCTCATACATCCAGGGTGTTCCCACTTGTAAGCTCACAGCAGCCATCTGCCATACCTTCACCTTTCCACTCACACTCACACCTTTTTTCTTTTTCTTTTTCTTTCTTACTTCTTTTCTTTTCCTTTTGAGAGGGAAGGAGGGAGGGAGGGAGGGAGAATTGGTTTGTGCCAGGGCTTCAGCCACCATAATCAAACTCCAGATGCTTGTGCCACCTACTGGGCATGTGCAATCTTGTGCTTGCCTCACCTTTGTGCGGGATCTGGGGAGTTGAACATGGGTCCTTGGGCTCCACAGCCAAGTACCTTAACAGCTAAGCCATCTCTCCAGCCCCACAATCATACCTTGAAAGGTAACATTAAATACAGCCTGCACTTGCCCTCTTTGACCTCCAGGTACTAATCCACTAATCAATATCATTGTCCTAATAGGAGCTGTCCAATTGTCTGTCCTGGGAATGTGGGATTAGAACACTGAGAGAATTGGTCAGGTGTAGCTACTGAGAGAATTGTTCATGAGCTTGATCTCAAAGCAAACCAGGACCACCTCTCAGAAAAAACAATGTGATTTCCAGGTCACAAGTAAACAAAGAGGGATGGGCCTCAAGAAGACTGGAAAATGGTTGAGCATGATGGCCCATGTATGTAATTCCAACCCAACAATTGGAAGGCTGGGGTAGCCTGGGCTACATTGTGAGTTCCAGACCAGCCTGGACTATGGAGTGAGACCTGTCTCCAAAATCCCAAAATTCAAGCCACAAAAGACAGAGAGGAATGGAGCAGATTCACAGAGGTGGGAGGAAGGAAGAGTCCTTGTGCACATATGGAAAATTTATGATTTTCTGGCTACAGTCCTCATGAGCCCAACAAGACTTCTTGCCTCTTACTTTTCTATAAGAGTATCTACTTGCACCTCTGTAATAGTGCTCCTCTTAACTTCATTGCTTTAAACAAACTCCTTTGCATTGGAACCAGAGTCTTATTTACAACCTCACAGTAACCCAACGGCTGCCTCTTCATGCGGTTTTTCCCTCGTGACTTGGCAAAGGCCTGCTCCATCGTTACCATGCAGCTTAAGTGCTGCCTCCTTTCAAAAGCCCTCCTGCACGGTCTCTGACTTGTTCTCTGGGACTCAGTTCTTAGTCATTGTATCATGGTATAATTTATCTACTATAAACACTTCATGCCCCTCGCCCCAAGCCACAGAGCTTCCAGAAGCAGACCTCTAATACTCAAAAGGTGCTCAAAAAATGTTTTCAGAACTTCCTAGGAGGCTCTGAGTTGGTGGTGGAAGCAGATTGCCAGTTGACACACCATCCAGTCTGCAGCCCCACTTTCTACCGCTTCAGGGTCTCTGGGCTTATGCTGACTCTGCTAACATGCCTTTGCTCTCTGTCCTCCTGGTGTCCAGGATGGCTTGCTTGCTAGGTCCCCCAGCTCTGTGCATACCTCACTACCTTTGGATGGGTGACAATTCCAGGACGACCTCCCTCAGGCATGGTGCATGCTGTCTCCCAGGGTCCTAGACCTCTTTGCTGAGTTTTGGCTCCTCTTAATGGCTTTGTGTGGTTGCCTGGGGTCTGTGATACCTGTGTGGCTCCACATGAAAGCATCCCCCACCTGATCTAGCCATCTGTTTATTTTGGCTGCATCTCCTTCTTTATGTTCTCTCTTTTGAGATGGAATAAATAGTAACTCCTTCCTTGAATCAGTCAGGAGCACATAGCTACCTTGTCCACTGCAGAAAAACTGTCTCCAGCCCAACACAGTTTTTGTACGTGGGAGACACCATCAGAGCTCATTTGTAGGAGAAGCAATAAGAACAACCATGATGCCGCCCACAACAACAACAATACTCCTAGTCTATGAAGACAGTATATCATTTCTGGATTGCAATGCCCCTGGCCAATCTACCAGGCAATCCTGCCACATATCAGTGGTATATCCAAGCTGCTGACTCATCCCCTGTCATCCTGGAGCAGGGGGGACTACTGGGGAGTTTCATAGTTTCACAGCCTTTGGGTATTTATTTGCTTTTCTTTTTATTATAAAACTTGAAGGCTTTAGCCATCCAGATTTCTTTCTACCAGTGCAACTGATGCCCTTGCCTCGGTAGTGATGGGTGAAAGCACCTGGGGAGCAGGTGGATTAAACTCCTGGGGGTTGTGACACCTGTGCCATTCACCTTGTGATTTTTCTGACCTATATTTTCATGGGGAAACATGAGCCTTGCTGCTAGCATGGGTTTTTAATAAATCAGCTTTCCCATTGCTTGGTCTGGACATGAGATAGAATTTAGGACTTAATAGCACTTGCTAACCAGGCTGTCTCTGGTCATATGGTAATGAGTATGTTCATGGCCAGGTTCAAGTCCACTTAGGAGGGGCTAGTCTCTGGAAAGGTACTTCCTTGCTTGAGACTGAAAACATAGAACTCCTGGGCCAGGTAGTCTCTCAAAGTGGTCCTTTGGCCTCTTGCTGTGGGGCAGGGCATGGAGTGATGAATGAAGGCAGCCTTTTGCCAGGGCTGAGAGGATGAATGACTAGCAGGAAGGCACAGGCCTGCCTTGACTCCATCCTCTGCATGGCTCACTTCTTTCGTCATTAGTTCTCAGTACATCCAAATATTCATTAAGGAGATGCCTTAATCTGGGGACAAAATGTCACTTATTTAAACCAGCTTATCCATAATGACAGCTTGAAGTTGTTTACATATGGCCATAAATGATCCCCAAAGCTGTTCTGTTAAAATGAGAACCTGATTTTGTGATTTGGGGCAGGCTAAAAGTATGTGTAATAAAAGAGAAAGAGCACTTAGCAGAGAGTCGGGAGCCTTGATTTCTAATGCTAGACTCATTTCTAACGATACCACTTTGGGCAAATCATTCTATTTCTCTGGCTTCATTAGTGACCTCAGTGGGAGCAGTTTCAGTAGAAAAACTGACATCCTAATTGCCAAATCCATAGGCTAATTTTCATTCCTCACCCTCCTTGACAACTCCATTGCGCTCGGCACTCTTGACTGCTCTTTCCTTTTCAAAACTGTCTCTGCTCTGGGCTCCGGGGATCCAGTGTCTGGGAGTTCTCCTGCTCCTTGCACAACCCTTCTCGCTCCCCTTCTCCAGCCCCTCCTGTCACCCCCAGCGCCCATCATGTGCCTGGGTCTTGTCCACAGAATTCCTCTGGGGATCTGCTTCCCATGCTTCTATTCCACAAATGAACCCATCCATTCCCAGGGAGCTAGTCTCCATGTTCTGGCTGGTAACTGTCTCCTCTGCTTTAGAATTCTCACAGATCTATTCTGAAGGGTGGCTGACCTTTTTTTTTTGGTGCCCACAAGATGTCCTGTCTATTCAAACTCCATCTGCCCCATACTGTGCAACTTGCTTTCTTGCATGTCTCCTTCCCATCTCTGTTCAAGTTTGTGGCCTCTCCTGTCCTCTTCTATTCCCGTGATCTTAGAGGAAAACCTTTTCTTGTTTCTCTCTTGCCAACAACACATTGCTTTCAACTCTACCTGAGAAATGTCACTCACTTTGTTGCATCCCTGTTGCTTCTGCTGTTCAGGGTCCTCATGGTTTATCGCCTGGGTCAGTGAGCTAGATAAGAAGGACGTATTAGCTGATGTAGCAGAAAGTCAAACTTTGAGCAGCTGAACCATAGTTTTGTGTTTCACCAACAATGAAAAATCTTGTTACAGAAGGTCTCAACCAGCACGACAGCCTTCGTTCTTTTTCTTTCCAGTCGACCATTCTTGACATGTGGCTGTCATCTGTATGTTTGTCACTTCATAGCCACAAAATGGTTGTTCTCCTGTCACATCACCTTCTAGGCAGAGAAATGGGAATGGCAATGGATGAAAGCAGGGCCTCCTAACCATGACCACTTCAGAAGACCTCTCCTAAGCTGTACCCACTTGCATGGTACTTGTACTTACTATATTCCATTGAGGCAGAACTGAGTCACGTGACTTCCCTCTCTACCAGGAAGACTAGGAACAGCAACTGCTGAGTCTGGAACTGCTTGGTCTCATTCTTCAATGCTTTGTATGGTTAACTGGTGCTCACACTACCATAATGTAGCTGGCTCATATTCCTGAAAGAGGGTTGAAGAATTGAAAAGAAACTCATCCTGAGTGCATTTTGCTACTTCCTGCTCTCTCCAGGAAGCTCAGGATCACCCTCCTTATTGTTATCTCCCATCCTATCTCTTAAGTAAAGTGTCCTTGGCCACCTTTCCCACCTTCTAGAGCAGCATCCTGGCCACCCAGTTCTCTTTCATTTCTGTAATCCACCCACACAGTTGCTTCAGGAAGCTGACTGCCTCAGAACCTTCTCAACAGACTTAGAACACTCTTCTTCTTGTTGACAGTCTGAGCCCCTGATGGGGGCTCTCTGAGATGTAATGTCCCAGGCCTAAGGTATATAAGCTTATTTAGTTTTGCCAGAGTTTTGCATTGTGTAAGTAGTATCTGCTAGCCCTATAATAAACTCAATACTACGCATTTCACATAGCCACTAATTGTTTTTGAAATAGAACCTCAATATGTAGCCCAGACTGGCTTTGAACTTATAAGCCTACTGCCTCAGCCTCCCAAGTGCTGTGATTACAGATATGTACCACCACACATGGCTTAATAATTAAGCATTCTGTGTAAACCATGTGTGCTAACCAGTGTCTACCAACTGCCTTTGCTAGAGCAGGAAGAGTTCTTAGTTTTCCAGTTTCTTTGGTGTAAATATTCTCAGCACAGTTAACAAGATTTAACTAAACATAGAGTAAGAAAGAATTAGGTAAAATTGGCTTTTGTGAGCTAGTTACAACTCACTCCTTAACAAAAGCAAGAGACCGCTAGAGGGAAGGAATATGTTGAGTCATGTCTGAGCATCAAAACCAAATGCAAAGCTTAGCAGCCACCACTTAAGCCAAGAAGCTTCCCACCACCCCCACTGCATCAAAATGCTGCCCTGCCCCAAGTGAGCTCACACACACTGTCCTTTAATAGTTCTTTGCTTCTTGGTGAATGAGTTCACTTTTCCACAGCATTCAATTCCCTCAATCCTTTACTCTACAAACAGATCATGAGGGCTTCCCACAAGCCATGATGCCCTGTTGAACTTTCTAACCATGGAAGAAGCTGCCATATTTCTACTCACCACCAGAAGTCACTCTTCAGCACCAGAAGCAGACACCCTCACCAGCACCAGCACAGGCTGAGGCTAAGTGGCCCCTGGATGCATGGAGAGAAAGAAACCACACGCTCTCTACTGATCCTTCTTCCCATGGTTATCTAGCTCTTACATAGCACTCAGCATCCTACTTAAATGTCATCGGTAGGAATCCCCACTACCAGCAACAACTGTGGTCAGATGCTTATTGGGCAGGAAGGGGAGAGGGGGAGGAAGGGGTCTTACGAGCCTTTGTATCCAGTAGCATTAATCTACCTGCAATTCATTTTAGGTAAGATTGCCTACTAAACCACAAGCGTCATGAAGTTCAGTGTCTGGTCTGGATGGTCTATGGGAAGGGGTGCCCTAGTTTTTGGTCATTCACTGTAGTATTCTGAACACAGTTTTAAATACAAAGGAGGTATACACTTGCATAATATAGGGTGCAGCTAAACCTGTAGTAATTTAAAATATCTCCTAAGGAGATTTAGTTTTTTTTTTATTGCTATTACTATTGTTTTCCTCACAAAATTTCTGCTTTCAATATTAGAGTACCAAAAGGAAAAAAAGAAAAAAAAAAGAGGGGCTGGAAGGAGAGATGTCAGTAAATTGCAGCTTCCAGCTGGTTATCATTACTTAAAATTTGGCTTTATCTTTGTGGGCAACTGAAGCCTATGATTTAAGCTATCTCTAGCTGAGCAAGGGAGTACAGTGCCCGCCCAACACTCATGTTTCCAGAATGTACTTTGCTGTGTCAATACACATTACTTGTCACATTGCCATGAGTCAGAGGAGAAGTCTGATCTCTGCTGTTAGATTGTTGTCATGTGTCAAATCACAAAGCCCAGGGGGAGCATCTACAATGCTCAGCAAGAGCAGACATTGAGCTATGGTCAGACTGCCTCCAAGATAAGCCCTGTCGTGTAGGAAAGTCCGAGAGCCTAGGGAAGCCTCAGACAATGTGTGGCTGTGTTATTCTCATATTCTTGCCACACCAAACCTTCGAGCTTACCGACATGTTTAAATATACATTTTTCTTCCAGTTGAACTCTGGCTACTTCTTTCACTAGCATCTGGGACACCCATAACCAAAGCTGACCAAACAAGACAGGTATGGTGACTCGACAAGTTCCCTCCCACTGTCCCATGCAAAATGAAAGACAGAGAAAGTGTGCACACGTAACTAGACTTAAAGAAGAAAACTCTGTTTCAAAGAGTATGAGCCCTTCAAGCCGGAAAGCTGGGGTCACTGTGAGCTCCTAATGATGGCTTTTCTTTTCTTTTTTCCCTTTCCTTTCTTTCCTTCATTTTCTTCTTCTCTTCCTTTTTCCCTTCATATCTTTTCATTTTCTTACACTGGCTGGAAAAAAATAACACAAACAAAAGTCCACCAAACAAATGAGCACTAGCTGTTCCATATTAAAAGACGAATGGGCACAAAACAATCTCCCATGGAAAGACGCCCACACACTTGAAATAGTTTCCTAGAAAGGCAGACCCGATTTAACTGGGTGTAGCTCAGCGCACTCACAGGGCATTTTCATGACACCTCCCAAATCCTCAATGGCTGATCTTGTGGCATGACAGCGGCGTGCCACATTCACTGCACCAGACAAGGCAGAGGGGAGTAAAATTTGTCATGTATGTAAATTGTAATCACGTTGGATGGTTGTATGTGCTCATTTAGGCATTTTAACAGTGTGTGATGCTGTCCTCTCTGCAGGACTAATAAGCATTAGCCATAATGAGGTCAGTCAGTCAGGCATTATCAGGGGATTTAATTGGGACATGGGTCTCTGCTGAAGTGAAAATTAATAACTTTTGTCAATGTTCTGGTGAAATGTTCTGTCTTATTAAACTATGAGGGTCAATTAGAAAGCATTATGTAATAAAGTCCCCAGCAGCAGAACTCAAATTGAGTTATACCACAGTCATTATTCCAGGGCGAATGCATTTGAAAATGGAAAACCAGAGCGCCATATGGAGGATTTGGGTCAGATTTACAAGCATCGCATGTTAAGGCTTCAACAAGAAGGAAACAATTAAACGTAATACCGAAATAAATCAGTGTGAGCGGGCGGTGCAGGGCCGGGAGCCTGGGGCGGGCTGAGGCCCTGGAGCTGTGACGCTGCAGAACCAGAACGGCAGTGCTCAGGAGGTCTGCATGGCCTGTGTCAGGCAGCGCCGTCCCAGCAAATCACCAGGAGTGCTAAAAATCTGGGGCACACCTGGAAGGCGCGGGCCTGCACACTGACTCATATAAATAACTCTTTACTGTGTGGCTATTAAGACGAGAGATTGCTTTTATTAAAGTGCAAGTTATTGTGGTACAGCAAATTAAGGAATTTTAAAGCATACTAAACAGCCACCGATATTCCCCATTTGGTCATGTTTTATGGTACTTTAAATGGGCAGTATATTGTTAGGGAGATATAAAGTCTCTGACAAAATAGCTTAGGTCTCTCTTCCAGGCTGTAAGGTTTGGGAGGAGAGAAGTAGTGATGCAGACATTGTTCCAGGCTTGGAGGGACAGCGTGTACATGTGTGTGGGTGGGGGGGGGGGGGTCCATTCCCCTCTATGACCGGGGAGGTGGCTCTTGTCTGCTCCATTCTGGAGAGAAGGACAATTTCAAACAAAACAATTACAAAGATGTTCTTCAGATAAAATGGAAAGTGGGAGGGAGAGTGAGGAGGGTGAGAAAAGTAAGAACATCTGCAGTGTCTATCATGAAAGGACTTATATCTCTATAATTTTCTTGGCTGGCCAGCCCAGTTTTCCGGAAGGTCCTTTCTAGTGAGGCAAGTTGTGCTCTGATTAGTTCCCGATTATCCTTTATGCTGTTTATCTTCCATTAAGAACAAGCTGTAGAACTGGGAGCGGTGGCACCAACCTTTAATCCCAGCATTCGGGAGGCAGAGGTAGGAGGACTGCTGTGAGTTTGAGGCCATCCTGAGACTACTTAGTAAAGTCCAGGTCAGCCTGGGCTAGAGTGAAACCCTACCTCAAAACAAGCAAACAAACAAACAAAAACCACCAAGCTGTAGCAATGTCCTTCTATGGCTCCAAAGCACCCCGGTTCTCCTCCTCTCGCTCCACAGTAGCTGCTCTGGTCTGGGCCTCATCGCCCCCCACAAGGCCCAACAGTCCCCATCTCCATGCTAGTCCACTCCTACTGCTCTTCACAGCACTTGTGTAAGACCTCACCATGGTACTCCCCTCTTACAAACACCTTACCCCTTCACTCTTTTTTAATATATATTTTATTTTATTTATTTATTTGAGAGCGACAGAGACAGAGAGAAAGACAGATAGAGGGAGAGAGAGAGAACGGGTGTGCCAGGGCTTCCAGCCTCTGCGAACGAACTCCAGACGCGTGCGCCCCCTTGTGCATCTGGCTAACGTGGGACCTGGGGAACTGAGCCTCGAACCGGGGTCCTTAGGCTTCACAGGCGAGCGCTTAACCGCTAAGCCATCTCTCCAGCCCACCCCCTTCACTTTTTGTTTTGTTTTTCAAGGTAGGCTCTCGCTGTAGCTCACGCTGACCTGGAATTCACTATGTAGACCCAGACTCAGGGTGGCCTCAAATTCACAGTGATCCTCCTAACTCTGCTTCCCCAGTGCTGGGATTAAAGGTGTGTACCACCATGCTCAGTTTAGCCCCTTCACTTTGCATGTAAGGTTAAATCTATAGTCATGACCACAGCCTCAGACCTCTTCCCACCAAGTGGAAAGCAACCTGGTGCCACAATCCCAGCTACCTTGGCTCTTCCAATTTCTACAACATGCAGGGTTCTTGTTCTTTCAGGGATTTTGCCACATAGCTCATCAGTCTGGAATTCTGTTCTTGCCTATCTGGCTGGACTTCCCAAGCTCATCTATTCCTGGGAGGCCTTTCTCTGATCATTCCATCTAAAGTAGATCCATCCAAGCTAGATGACACAGTGTGTCCTGTAGTTCAGGAAGTGGGGAGACTGAGGTTAGGTGAGAGAATTGCTTGAATTTATGTTTCAGAGTGGTCTGGGCAACAGAGTGAGACCTGTCTCAAAAACAAAAACAAAAACAAAATAATAGGAAATTGACCCATCCAGAACCCTGTGTCCTCAGCCTGTGTGTGTTTCCACCACAATCTTGCCATAGTGTACAATTTTAAACAGTAAATAGCAGAAGCAATGACACCAGGAACAATAACAACAACAAAAATGCACATGCACACAATATGACACATGTGCCTGGAATTTGATTGCAGTGGCTGGAAGTCCTGGCGTGCCAATTCTCTCTCTCACTCTTGCTCGCTTGTCATTCTTTTTGTCATAAAAATACAAAAAATAATTAAAAAATTAAAATAAACAACTTTTTTGGTGAGTTTTCTAATCTATACTTTCTGGCACTTCCCAAAGTCTGAAAGTTCTCTGATGTCAATCTCCCGTATTTGTTTTATCTCCCACTGAATCTTTAATAGTGGGGGTAAATAACAGGTCTGTACTATTTGTGAAGTGTATGAGCAACTCATTGAGGTAAAGGCTTGCCTTGGAAGGGACACTGAAGTCCAACCAACTCATCTTCCTTTATTTTTATTGCCAAAGTATCTCCGAGGACAGTGAGATTGTGTGCACCAGGAATATCGGAGAGCGTTGGGAGAATGTGACTGTGCCTGGTTTACTCCCAAATCAATACTTCCAGAACTTCTTCTGCCTCACCATGCAGTCCTCTTCAACCACAGCTCTCCTGCCTCTTTCTGAGTACACATCATGGTTACTGAGTGAATGTTTACGCCCTTCCCAAAATTTATGTGCTGAAATATTTGTCCTCAATCCAATGGTAACAGGAGGTAAAGGTTTTAGGAGGCAATTAGTTCACTAGTTGATGGAGTCCCCTTACTGTGATTAGTATCTTTACCTAAGGGACTCCAGAATACCCTTTCCCCCTCTCTGTGCCAAATGAGGATAAAATGGGAAGTGTGCAGTCTGCAGCCCATAATCAGGCCTTCATTAGAGTCCAAACCTTTAATTATAACAACTCCTGAATCACAAGCAAATGGAAGTGAGCAAAAATGTTAAGACACACATGCGCACGCGCACACACACACACACACACACACACACACACGGTAAGAGCATTTGTATAGAATTTTAAAAACAAGCAAAAATGTCAGGTGCAGTGACACATGCATATAATCATAGTACTTATGCGGTAGGTAGAGGCAAAAGGACTCTCTTCAGTTTGAGATCAGCCTGGCCTACGTAGCAAGGTCCAGGCCAGCCAGGGTTGCATGTGGAGACTCTGTCTCAAAACCAAATGAATGAATGAATGAATAAATAAATATCTGAGAGACATTTCACTGGGTAAAGTGCTTGCCATATGCCCATGTAAAAAGCTAGGTGTGGCGGCATGTGCCTGTAATCCCAGCTCTGAGGAGAAAGAGACAGGGGAATGCCCGTGGCTTGCAGGCTTGTTGTCTAACCAAGTCTGTGAGCTCCAGGTTCAGTGAGAGACCTGCTCAAACAGTATGGTGCAGAGTAACTGGGGAAGACACCTAAGGCCAGCCTGTGGCCTCCACATGTACACACACGCACATGCATGTGTATGAACACACATAAGCACACTCAATACACACCATACACACAAAAAAAGAAAGAAAAATTAAGTAGTATGTGGTTAATAATGGCAAAATAAAACGATGATAAGAATGGGAATAAGGTATATCATTTTTTTTAAGTAGAATCATTTAGAGCAGCCATTTGCACATGGGACGTGATGGCATATAACAACATTTTTTATCTTTCATTGAATGACAGTTTATAATTTGTAAGGTCATGTGTACAAAATAATTCCTAAGTTATATGCCAAAATGGATAAGATTTCAGATTTGCTGAAATAGACTCAAGGGCTCAGACAAGGAGCATGCTTGTCCTTTGCCAGGGATGCCTCAAAGGGCCTTCCCCGAGTGACCCATTCCCTTTACCTGATGCTGCCACAGAAAATGCAGTACCCAAGAACCATTTCCATCTTCAGTCTCCCAAAGGAGCAACCCAGGAATGGTGACAGTGAGTGGGTGAAAGTCCATAGCAACACACAAGGGATCACTGTCCTCTTTATGTTCCAGAAGACTATACCATCACAGTCAAATCTAAACACTGCATTCAGGAAAGGACTCATAAAAGACTGTATGTTTGTCAGTGAGGGCAGGCTTTGGTCTGTCTCACAGCCAGATCATGTTTGTGACCAGGCTAGTACTCCATCTCTGTTGGAGACAGCCAGATACGTACACGCCTTGATAAGCATGACCTGTGCTCATTGCTGTCACCTATGAGGCTGTGGCCCACCTGCAACTTCATTTGATTCTCCTGTTGACATCATGAGTGAAAGATGTGTGATGTTTCAAAATGTGTTTCCTAAACGTCTTATGACCCCTTCCCACTACCAACAGCCATTTAAGGCTTTCAGACCAGAACAGCTGTGCCCTGTCCCTGAGCCAGAGCACATACAGCAGTTCTGGTGTAGACAGCTTGAAACCCATAAGCAAAAGTAACCTCTTCACTGGTCCTTCCACCATGAGTAAAACACTCCTTGCTATTGTTAAGGCTTTCTCACACTTTTGCAATCACTTATCCCAGGAGTGTCCATATCAAAAACCCTAATGGTCTATATTGACTGAGTATGGGTTGGACCCAAAATGAGTTTGGGGCAGGAGGGGTTGAAAGAGATGGAGTAACTTATGCCAGAGTTATCCCCTGGTCCAGGCAAGCCTTGCCTATATTTCTGTTCCACCTCATCTACATATGCTCTTTGCTTCTTACTTCAGCTCTAGACAGGTTGCCCCAAGATAGCCAGCCAATGTGCCTAACATGACTGTGCCACATGCTGATGTTTTCTTCCTTGAGCAATTTCTCTTCCTAATTGTAGTGGAGGGGGTTCCCACCATAAGGATTTCTGCATCATTTGTGTTGCTAGGTCTCCCAGGGCCTCACTTCTGTTTTGGGAGAGAATTTTGGCTTCAGGCTCCTTCTGACATGTCAGGCTGAAAAGTGAATTTGAGCCAAGAGTTCTGTTGCTTCATTTTGGTTATTTATGAGAAGCTGGTATTTTCTGCTCATGGAGACAATGGGAAATTTCAAAGCCCTCAATGGTATCAAGCTATCCTAATAGCAGTGGGAAAACAGAAATTAAAAAATATATATTTCTTAATCCCTTTGAATAACTCACTTTCAGTATTTTTCTCCAGGAATAACAACAAAGCAAAATGCCACTTGCCTTTTGGAAGCTATTCCAGAGAGATTCTGGAAATAAAGTTGCCATGCCATGCATTCCTATAGAAAATTCCAACCTGCCTAAGGTTAGGGAATGAGTGAAAACATGGATGAATGAACAAACTGCTTAGCTACAAACAGTTCCACGGGGCAATGCCTATTAGTTGCATATTACTAATGTAATCTGAGAAGCAATTGTTCCTTTACCTAATGTTGGGATTTTGTTTGGTTCTAAAAGTAATATGTGGTAACTAAAAAAATATTAGAAAAGTAAAAAGAAAAACAATAAATATTCCTACTCCACAGAAAGGCCTTCATAATAAGGTTTCTTTTACTTCTTTTTTTTATAATTTTTTTGTTTATTTATTTGAGAGCAACCGACAGAGGGAGAAAGAGGCAGAGAGAGAGAGAGGGAGAGAATGGGTGCACCGTGGCTTCCAGCCACTGCAAACGAACTTCAGATACGTGCGCCCCCTTGTGCACCTGGATAACGTGGGTCCTGGGGAATCGATCCTTGAACCGAGGTCCTTAGGCTTCACAGGCAAGTGCTTAACCACTAAGCCACCTCTCCAGCCCTCTTCTTTTTTTAACATCAGTGTTTTTCTGAGCTGATACATGATCTGTGGCTGAGATCTTGCCGTATATAACATACTGCTGATATCTGTATCAGAACTCTTACATAGGCCTATTGAATGTGCACATGTGGGCCGATGGCTATGCTGGGGCATCTCTTTCATGAGGCAATGCCTTGTAACAAAGTTGACTTTAAGGACTTGATATTATCCTGGGTAGGTCCAAGGTCCAAGGGAAGCAGACAAGTCTCCAAAGGTACTGAAACTTTTCTGGGGACAGAGATACAAAGCAAGGAAGGGAGTGGAAATAAGGGGGTTTTTCTCTTGCTGACTTTGAAGGTGGTGAAGACCATATGACAAAGGATGCTGGAAGTCTCCAGGAGCAGAGAGCAGCACCAATGGGCATCCAGCAGTTCTTACAACTAACCATAAAAATGACCCACCAAATATCTCTCATTGAGCTTGAAAGAAGCCATCCAGTATCAGTAAGAATACAGCCTGACCCACACCTTTAATTTTGACTTCTGAGACCTGGAGCAGCAAACCCAGTCAGCCCTGTTGGAATTTCTGATCTACAGAACTTTGTCTAACCTTTGAAGAAATTTTTATGCAGCAATGGAAATGAAATGAATATAGTGTTCTTTTTTTTTTTTTTTTTTTTGCTTCACGTTAGAATGTGAACCATTTCTTCTGTATTGCTAACCAAAGTTTTAAGGTCTAAGTCTAAATCATTGTCACCAGTCAGTGTTATTGTACTGACACTGCTATTCTATCTGCTTCAAATTAGTGTTATTTTTTTCTTTTTGGTTTTTCAAGGTAGGGTCTCACTCTAGCCTAGGCTGACCTGGAATTCACTAGGTAATCTCAGGGTGGCCTCGAACTCATGGTAATCCTCCTACCTCTGCCTCCTGAGTGCTGGGATTAAAGGCATGCACCACCATGCCTGGCAAATTGGTTATTTTAAAATTAAGCATTGTTTTCCTGTTTTGTTGTTTGTGCTTGTTTTGGGTTCTATGGTCACAAAAGGAAAAAGTAAAGATGAAACCTGTCTTTCTTAACATCTGCTGTTCTATATAGATGGGGAGAGGAAAAGATATACATCTAAGAGCTCATTTTCTCTTTTAAGGACTTTGTGTTTCAAAGATGGATGCCCCTATCACCTGTGGCCTGCATTGTTCAAGGGGAGGATTGAAGGTTGTGGGGTGCAGAAGTTAAGAGAGAAGCTGTACCTTCCTAGATAATAGTTCCTCATGAGTGGGAAGAAAATTAAGAGTTGAACTTACACCTGTAATGGAAATATAGTCCCATCTTGGTCCCACTGCCTGGATGAGCTCACATGAGCCAGCTCCATGCCTGGCTCTCTGTCTGCCATGGGGAAGCATTGACAATTATGCTAAACCTAGCTTGGAGAGGAACTGAGAGCCCATTTCAGTACCCTTGACTAGTACTGACTTCAGCCAGATTTTATTTCCCTTTGAAAAATAAATAAGTATGACATTTAATACCTTCTCCTGTGCCTTAAACTTCACTGTGATAAATTATCCTATGTATACGTGTACCCATACTTATGTTTAGAAATAGTTCAAAAGGCATAACCAATTTAAGTTCCTCCATATGAATGACCAAATAGGTATATTTCTAAATCTCTTTAACAAAATATATTTAACAGTCCAGATTCATAATAAATCACCCATAATAAACCTCAGCCCCCAAACCACACCAACACACCAAATCCAAAACACTCATAGCCCAACTGAGCACATGCAGGTGCTGGCTGTGTTCTCCAAGGACAAAGGTGGCCTCACTGCATGACAGTGGGACAAGCAAAGCTAGGTACTTGCCCTCAGCCAGATGACCCTGCCCACTCATTTCCTAGGGCTGCTGTAGCACAGTAACATAAGCAAAGTGGTTTCAAAACCACATCTGTGTTGTCTTATAGCTCTAGCAGCCAGAATTCTGAGCTCAAGATTTTGGCTGGGGTGGCTCTTTTTGAGACCTGAGAGAAAGAGAGCTGCCTCTAGTTTCTCCTAGCATCTGGTGGTTTAGTAGCACTACTGAGCATTGCTTGACTTAATGACAGCCCTTTCTCCTTTGTTTCATGTCCCAATTGTACCAATTTTTAATACCAGTAATACTAGATTAAAACCTGTCCTAAGGAACCCATCATCCACAAAGAACCCTCTCCCCTTTCCAAATAAGGCCATATTCACAGACAGTGGAGGTTAGGACTTTGACATCAGTGCTGGGAAACACAATTCAACCCACAACACCTTGGCAAGTCACTTGCGAGCTCTGCTTCCAGATCAGTTAAACAGACATAAGCAATACCCTTCATGCTGTGAGGATTAAACTCAGAAGCAAGATAGATGAGAGATAGGATACTTTCCTAGTCCCTGGAACATGGTAGGTGCTCAGAAATGGTGGTCAATTATTAACTCAAATTTCTATAATGATTGTTGAAACACACTCACCCAGGAGGCACAGAAACCCAACCTCATCTACATAGAGTCATGTTCACAGACTACTTTAGTGACTATGCAGAGGAAATCAGCTCTTACTTGTCAAGAGTTTTGTGAACTTTCCTTGTCCAGTCTCCGCTGAGCAATTATTTGCTCAGACACCAACCTCTATCTCCCACCAACATCATTTTGAAGGTTGGCGCCTGCCTTCTGCTGCTAAGGCGTTGTGTAAAAAGTGCTGACACTTCTCTTCATCCACAGTGCCAGGAGTTGGTGCCAAAGTTGCCCATGTGAGTGAGGCTCTCCCTGCACACCAGGGTTGCTGAAGGTGGACTTGGAGCCAACCAAACATGTGAGGAGAGAACCTGGGATTCAACACACACACACACACACACACACACACACACACACACACACACGAAACACAGTCAGTACTGAAAGAGACTTTTAAAAGGAATAAAAATTGCTCAATCTCTTGGACACTATTTAAAGGGGCTTTTAAGCATATGAAAAAAAAAAAAAACCACATTGTAAGTTCTTAACATATTTGGTGTCACCAGCTCTTTTTCCCTTTTAAACCCTCTTAATTCCATAATTTAGCAGGTCTTCAGACAGTGAAAGATTCCACTGAGGTATAATTGAGTATCCTGCCCACTCCGAGTATGTGATGCCCATCATTGCCTGGTGACCAGACATCTAAGTGCAGGGGAAAGATTCACTGGAGGGGTGCTGGTGGCCAAAACAAGGACAGTGTCCTGCCTTCTCACGTGGCCTTGGACAGAGAGCTGAACTGCCTGGAGGAAATGTTTCCTGTTCATTCTGCCCTGCCACTCCAAGAGAGGAGCACAATTCCTCTTGTGATTGGAGGTAATGTAATCTACAGGAAAATCAATGTCAGCTGACAGAGGAATCACCCAGTTGATCTGCAGACCAGAGACACTGAATCACAGCAGGCCAAAGGCAGGAGGCAGGAAAAGCCTCACTGCCTCTGGGAAATGGTGGGTTTTCAAAGTGCACATCCTGGGTGCACCTTGTTCCTAATGAACCTGTGAACCCAGCTGCCCACGCAGTAATGCAATAGGTGGCAAAATGCACAGATGGGAGGATGGTTCTAGAGACCTAGATGAGCCCCACTGGGTCCTGGGGGTGGGGGCGGAGAGCACTGAGAAGCTGGCACTGTGAACTAAGGACAGAACAAGGTGGAGAGACAGACAAACAAGTACACATTCAAGTATCACTTATAGACTGTTTACTATGTTACAGCCTTTTCAATTTAAAAATTTAGACTAAGTGTTACACATTTACAACACTCCAAAATATCCATGACTTTAGTAATCCAGAGAAAGAATGCTGCAAAAACAAATAAATCAGAGACTTAACAAAAAAAATAACTCTCACCATCCCAAAAACATCTGTGCATCTGCTGGCCTCTCCGCCAGTCTGTTCAGCTGACTTCAGCACCCACAGCAGCAAGCGAAAAGCTAGCAGGTGTCACTCCAGTATGGCTGTGAACTGCTTCCCCTGATCCGAAGACATAAATTAAAACAATAGGTCCACGCTGCCCTGCCACATAGGTCTCCTTCTTTGAAGCCACAACCACTGACAAATTTCTGGCTTCCGGTGTTTGCCTCAGGGCATTGTGAACCTCACCCATTCAACATTGTGGGGGAGTACTATTCTGGAATTCTGTGCTGTCAAAACACAAATGCAGTTGATAGTATGAGGCATTTGAACCATTTCATCAGGGAAGATGAGTTAAGAACCAGAAGGAAGACACGGAGTGCTGGGATGGGAGGCTGGTTGTACCCAGTGGTACCTGTTCCTAATCTCTGGTGTGAGCAGATGGCTGGGGAAGTCCACGTGGGATGGGCAAGGAGTTGGAACTCACAGGCCCTTCTAGGTTATAACAACAAAACAAGTGCCATCCAGGCATGCCTCTCATCCTTATCTCTTCTGTCTCAAATGTGGAGTGGGCAGCTCCTGTATTCCCTGCCACCTTCCTAGCAAAGGCTCCCTACTCCACCTACTACGTTCCTGACAGAAGCCCACAGTTCTAAAGAGGCAGCAGCCTAAAACACAGCTTTTTGAAGATTTGGAGGCGATTCTGAGCCCACATTGGCTCCATTTCCTTTCTCTTCTAAGGTCCCTTCTCTGCTGTGGAGCTGTCATGGCTCTGGACGGCAGGACAGCAGGATCCAATAAATCTGAGGCCTGTCTAGGTGCTTCATTTATCAAGAGGCCTAATTTACCCGGGCCCTTTAGACTAATTGCAGATTTGCAAAAACTGCTGAGAGTGTAGAACCGTGTATTGTGAGTGTCCCTTGCCATATTTCTGCTAATGTGTTTCATCTGGAGTACATAAAAGGCAGGGATGCTGATTTTAGACACAGCACTTTGGGGCTAATCCAGCTAAATGATTAGCCCTAAAATTCTGCAGTGATGTCATTTTCCCTACAGTGCTCTGCCAGTCGGCTTGTTTGCTTTATAGTGAGAAGTATGGGCTCCCGGCTCCCAGCTAGCTGTCCCGGCATCACAGGGAGGCCTACCCTTCCTGGCTGACTCAGGGCAACAGTGTGAGCCACTCCACTGCTCTGAGTCTCTACTCAAGATGACCCAACTTGCCAGAAAAAGAGCAGTAACAGGAAATTACTTTCTTTACAGGATCCTTAGACAAGGCCAGTCTCCTTCATTACCCCACATATGCCTGTGAGAGGTTCTGCTTGCAGGGGGAGTGGTCCAGTTTCCGAATGAGGGCCAGTGCAGTTAGACAGGGGAGTCCTAGCTCCGTCCCAGGCTGTGGGAGCACATGCCAGTGTCTGTACCTCTCAGAACCTCAGTTTATTCCTCTTCAAAAGAGATGTGAACACTCGCCAGCATCTCTGGACAGCCAAGAAGGGGATTAGCTTGGAGCTCGGGAGTCACGCTGCTCAGGCCTTGGCTCTGTTACTTCTGTACTCTGAAACCCTGGGCTGAGTGTTCATCCAGTGACTTGTTTCATACTCAACACTTTGGATTGATGCAGTTCCCCAACACTGGGCCTATGAGCATGTTTCAGAAAGAAGACTGATGGCAGTGGAGAGGTTTTGATATGTTTTGCACCCTGGGAGGTTATTTCACTGGCAAATTTAAATAAGTGTGTATTGCGCATGATTAGTGTTTCAAGAGCAAAAGCTCTTGAAGTCAGACTGTCTATACTTTAATATTTTGTGAAGGGACAGAAATATCCTCTCCCACACTTTGTCAGAACTCTTACAAATTCCAAAGTGCATATTTACAACAAACATTAACTGAGTGTTTAGGACAAATTCCAGGCTGTCTAGTATAAGCATTTTATAGACCACCACCTATTTAATTTTAACCACTGTTATCCAAAGCTAGACCTTTTCAACCAGGACACCACACTGGTAAAACCACAGAAAGGGAAACCAGCAAACAGGGACACAGCCTAGCAGTAGTTTGCTGAATATCAAGGACAAGGCTGGGCGACATCAACAGAGTACATGCCAGCTTCTCAGTGCGCTGCAAAGCGGAGATCTTTATCATCAGCTCCAGGCTAGGTGAGGAAAGGGAGGCATGTGGAACTCCCATAGGTTTTTCAGCATGCCTCTGTTGTTGCAGGAAGGGAAACCCAAGGCCAGCTACTTCTACAAGCTGCCTCCATCTGTGTTGTGCTTGGAGGAGGCAGGGCCCTTTACATGAGCTTGCACAGCCAACACCTATGATAGAACCTCAGGGCCCATACCCTTTAGAAACTGGCTGTGGCTGTGAGCCTGGTCATCACAAATAGGCCAGGATAAACAGGGTTGTGCTTTAGACACTTTCACAAAGACTTTGCTTGCCGGAAAAACTCTGCAACACCATCCTTCAGCCTAAAGAATGGTTAACTAGCAGCCCAGGAGGAGCTAAGAGTGAAGCACTCCTCCTTGTTCCGTTCCCAGAGCCCGGGTGTTAAGTCATCTCAGTAATTGGCCTGCCTGGTGGGGGTGTATGTTCTGATGGATCAAAGCTTGAAGCCGAGACGCAGCACCCAAAGGCATGGAGGCAGCATTTGTCTTGCATCTCCCATCTCGGAATAAGAAGCTGGGGGCACAGGCCAAATCACATGATGGATTCCTCACACATCATACCATAAATTCACCCAAGGGCCAGGCGCCTTGGGTCTCGCCTGTGTCAGCACGCCAACATGCAGCCTCAGAACCATAACATAGTGTTCTAGGGGGAGGCTGAAATTAATGAAACTCTGGCTGACATTTTGAGCACGCACACACATATCTCAAGATTATCCCATAAGTATATTTCTTGTGGAGAGAGTAGTTTTTCCATATTAAAAGATGGCATTAACCTTCAATAGTCCATCACTTGCTTTAATCCTTTCCACCTGTAAATATTTCAGATAAAAATATCACATTGGCTGTGCCTGTGTCTTATAAACGTGGCTCATATTCGGAGTTAGGGGAGAAAGCAATCTTTTTCAGTTTCTAATATTCGTCAGAACTAGGGTGGGTGAGTGACGGTGGGAGATGCATTGAGTCTAAAGGCTGAGATACGGGTTCGAGTCCCAGCCTTTTGCTTACTAACCCTGGAACACAGGAAAAATTGCTTGTCAGTGCCCAACCTACAGGGGTGGAGTTTCCACTCTGCAACAAAGGTTTTGTCTTCTGTCTGTGCAGAAGGTCTGCATTTTTGTATTGAATCTGCCTAAACAGTGTGATATTTCCTATTTATACCACTATAAGCATGTGTTGTAGCCCTATTGTTAGAGTTCTCTGATATTTAGCAGCCTCATAAAAATCAAGATCAACCCATCTTTTCTTTGCACCACATTCAAATCACAGCAAATAAGCTTACTGCAGTCCAGGGTGGTGGGTAAGGGTCTGGAGCCAAAGTCACAGGAGGGCAGCCTATGGGCGGCAGCCATTGCATGTATGTTGTATTTAGCTTGCATGGGGATTTTTAAAACATTACACCTGGATTTCTAGCTCCTCTGAATAAATGAGAACATTTGGGCAGGCAGGACAGTATTCTCACAAGTAGCCCTTAAAGGGCAAGAGGCTCTATCCTCCAGATAGGCAAGCTCACTCTGTACCCATCTCCCATGCCCTCTCGCATTCAAACTCCTCTGGCTTCCATGTTAGTGGCATGAAGCTGATTTTAAACTCTTACTTGTCAAAGTACAAGCTCTGGACTGGCAGCTCCCAGGAGCATGTAGACTCTCGGGCTGATACCCAGACTTACTGAGTCAGGATTTACACTGTAGCGAGATTCCCATGCAATCAGTGTGCCCATTGAGAAATGCAGATCTAAGATGAGGGGGTGACCTAGGGCCAAATCCAGCAAGCTGCCAGTTTTGTGAAAGAGGTTGTACTGTAATGCAGCCTTGGCCACGTGTTTCTGTATTGCCTGTGGCCACCTTTGCTTACAAGACAGAGCTGAGTAGTTGAAATGCCCTCAACAACCCAAATACCTGCTGTCTGGGTCTTGATAGAAAAAACTGGCCAACCACTGTTCTACAAGAAGGCTGTAAGAGATATTTTATTGGGTTGAAGAGATGGCTCAGTGGTTAAGAACACTACCTGTTCAAGAATGAGGGCCTGAGAAGGCCTGGGTGACCACTGGAGTTTGATCTTCAGGACCCAGATAAATAGGTGGATGTGACCATGTGAATCTATAAACCAGTCCTCTGAGGGAGCAGAGGCCCTAGAATCTCCAGAGCTTGAGTCAAAATAAGCTCCAGGATCAGTAAGAGAATCCAACTCAAATAAGAACGGGCAGAAGAACAGTGAAGTGGAATCCCCGACATTCAGCTCAGAGCACTGCAGGTGGGTTCATCCTGCCACAAATAAGCGCCTACAAGGGCATATACATGCACGTATACCACATACACACACACACACACACAAACTATGTAAATAATTTTATGTTCTATTGGGCATTCCAAGTGCAACACACATCACAACTTCAGAATTTCCACACTCTAAACCTACCAGCTTTATCTCCTTTATTTCTTCATTTGGGGCTTTTTGTTTTGTTTTGTTTTTTGAAGTAGGGGCTCACTCTAGCCCAGGCTAACCTGGAAATTGCTATGTAGTCTCAGGATGGCCTTGAACTCATGGCGATCCTCCCACCTCTGCCTCCCGAGTGCTGGGATTAAAGGTGTGCGCCACCATGCCTGGCTAATAAAATATTTTTTAAAAGACCAAAGCACTATTTATCTGGGTCCTGTTACCATTGCAAATCAACTCCAGATGCACATGCTACCTTGTGCATCTGGCTTACAAAGCTACTGGGCAATCAACCCTTGGTTCTCAGCTTTGTAGGCAAGTGCCTTAACCATTAAGCCATCTCTCCAGCCCTACTTTTGGCTTTATGCTCTCAGCCCTCAGAGATACCTGTGAAGGTGACCAGTGGATCTATTCCCATTGCACATCCTTTCTCTGTTTGGCTTTTTCCTCAGACTTCTAGGCTTCCCTTTCTTTTGCATCCTTGCCCACAGTTCTTCTTCTCAGCCTTCAGCCTTACCCAGTTTCCTGTTGGATGATCTGGGCACAGAAAAGAATGGGCTATAAGATGGGTGGAGCCCCAAGAGTTTATGGGGTGGTCTTATCTGGTAAGCAGACCTGTTACTTACCCAGACCGACCAAGCCTCCTCTACACCAGCACTTTATGAAGAGCATGCACTTCTCCTCTGGCCTCCCAGTGTGTGTGTAAAGACCTCGGGAGACCAAGAACACAGAAATAAACATCGGCATGAGCTGAGCACCTGGCCTTAGCAGGCTCTCCACAAATGACAGCTAGAGTATCTTCCTCACCTAAAACATTTCATGACTCTTTTCTTACCCTGAGACAGAGAGACCTGAGAAGCACTGAAATGTGAAATCACTTTTGAGCCAAAAACATGTTTAGAGCCATCCACATACAATCTCCACATGTGGGTCTGATGAATTTTCAACTGACCAGTCAACAAAGCATCTTCATCTTCAAAGTGGAATTCAGCATTTCAGGAGATGTGTCATCTGGCAAGGTGTGCACCACATGAGGTGTTCTGCGAGCGTACTCAGTGAAGGGAACTTCAGGTGGGCTCCAGTACTTGTGCAATCTCTGAGCACAGTCCAAAATTTCCCACAACTAAGTGAGGCATCTGGAGGCCTCCAGTCCATGCAGGTTTTCTCCCTGTCCTGCATGCTTACTCTTCTGGCCGTGAGGCCTATTCAAACGCAGTCACAGGAAGGAAACTTTAGAGAGCGCCCTGTCCTGCAGGTTCCAAGCACTCTGAGTCCTACCCTTCCTTGGACTGCAGTCACACCCGTATTGGGAATGATCCCGAAGGCAGGGGAAATCCTTCCTGCAGTACTTTGTACCTGCATTTGCTCTCTTTTCCAGAGGACCATCCCTGAAATTCTCTCTTTGATAGTTTTCATCCCAAAGGATGCCCCATTGAGTTCTTTCTTCTCCAAGCTAACACCTGCAGCTTTTTTTTTTTTTTTTTGGTCAAATGTTCCCCATCGTCCTGTTTCCCTACTGTTAGAATCATAACTCTCAAACCACGTCCAAATTCCTTGCATTCTGATAAGCATACTTTTAATCTTAAAAATTATATAAAATATATTGAGGTGTGTTACACACATGTAAACATGCACATACAAAATACACATCACATGCAAATATATGTATCTTTATTAATCAAACATATAAGATGCAGTCATCTAGGTATTAACAAATTCTATTACATTATGAACTTGACCAGGATTTCTTCCAAAATAAACTTTCAAAAGTGGTGAAAGGAGAGACTCAGAACCGGCATTTCTTCATTTGCTTGTTTTAGAATGAGAAGATAAAGGAAATGCCTGACCAAGCCACGCGAAAGGTTATAATGGTAAAATTTATGAGGATAACAATCATAATATATGCTTATTATGTAGAAGACTGTGGACCAAGACTACTAAATATCATCTCATTTGATCCTGGGAGAAATGGCTATGACTATATTGCAAAGGAAGGAATTAAAACATAGAAAGATTATGGAACATGTCCAAACACCTGTTAACACATGGGATACTCCAAAAGTGTTTTCATTTTGTTTAAAAAAGACATAGATTTTTTTTTTCCAGAAGAAAGACAGTGAACAAAGACTTGCTATTTTTGATTCTCCACCATAAAGTGACCTGAAGGACAGAGGACACTCAGCAATGTTTGCAAACTAGATGAGTAAACTTCCCTCCAGCTTAAGGTATGACATCAGAAATCAGTGGGCACATGGACCAAGACCCCAGTGATAATACCTCACTCATGGGAAGAGTCAACTACTCTACCAAGGCAGTGGAATCTCCCAGAAGACTTTGGGAACAGCTTCCGTGGACGCATCTAGGGCCTTCTGGATTGAAATCTTCCAGAGACAGGATGGAAATATAAACTGGCTACCAGATGTCTCCAGGGACTCATGATGCAGTTACATTTGGTGACACCTTTGCTTCTGCTTTGTCAGGAAATGGGACTTTGACAGACCACACCCATAAGTGACAACTGCCTTTAGGCTCTCACTGGGCTTAATGGGCTAAGCCCAGTGAGGTGTGGGAGAAGGAAGTGGTTATGGATGCCCCAACTCCCTTCCTGCCATGCTACAGGGTGCCCAGGGCTGCTTGTTTGGGCTGCGGGCTCCCAAAGTGGCCCTCTTTCAACCACTGTCGTTCCCCACCCCAATCATTCTTTGCTCCTCCCCTTCACTTGTCCCCTCAGCCCTCCTGGTTCTCTGCTGTCACCATCTTGGGCGCTTCTTTAGTGCCCTTTGAGAGTTTCCTGACCGGCCCACACCTCTGAAACAAACTCTCTGTGACCCTCTCCTCAAGCTCCCCATTTGAATGGCACTTCGTCTATGAAATTGTTTTTTTCTTTAATTCACAGGATGTGGTATCAAGGGGGTACCATGGCCCCCTTTTTACAGAGTTTGCTGGTAGGACCACCCTAAGTGTTTATCCTAGTGCTTGGACCCTGAGGGCAGCTGTGGACAAGGCCTTTCTTGATGCCAACTCACCGTGGCAGACCAGATGTTATTTGTCATATTTTGTTCAAAGTAAGAAGTTCTGAGTTGGACCATCATAACCCTGACTTTAACAACCCTATTAAAACAAAACCCTTCCCTTCTGAGGTTCCACATCCAAATTATATAAAAATATGCTCATAATTTATTGAAAAGCCAATCTGTTTGAGATAGCTCCCTTCACTCGCGCCTTGCATCCTGCATGGTTGGGGCATGGGTGAGAGAAATATATGAGGCTTATGGGAATGCGGTTGGGGAGGGAGGTCCAGAATTCCCTCCAAAGGTGAAACTCCAACTTCAATCACTTCCCCCAAAACCTCAAAGTGAAAACTACTCACAGCCCCAGGCTTTGCCTGTTTTCTGTTCAAGCCCAGTAAATCAGCCCATTCACATACCACCCAGCCCAGCATCTCCTGAAACAAACCGGGGCCCTAAAGAAAGCCAGACTGAGAGAGTTCTCTTCAAACCCAGGCTAGTGTGTGCGAACCTTGGCCAACCTTTCCCAAGTGCTTGGCCCAACGTGCAGGTCTGTGCCTGGTTTAGGGTTTCAGAGTGGCAGTTTCAAAGCTGTCTCATTATTACTGATGACCAGGCTTGCTGAGAGCAATAGTGTTTTATAGCCCACTGCGCAGAGGGCCCCAGGAGCTATGGGGAATTTGCTGTCTCTGAACCCGTGCAAGGCACCGATTGCAAAGGTGGGTGGAGGCCACATGCTTAGCTGAAGCTGAGCTATGTGCAGGTTGCAAAGACCAGGCCGTCTGCTCCTACGCCTCCATGCAGCAGCTTGTTGGAACAGTGGGTCTGGGTGTGTGCCTCTGTCTGAAACACTCCAGGAAGCTGTTCGCTGTTCATAGGTGTTAGGAACTAAAGGCACATTTTAGTTCCTCCAGACATTATCAAGGGCCCTATGCAAAATCATGTCTTTTTGTTTTTGTTTTTTAAATGGGGTGGTACTAGAGATTGAACCTTAGGCCTTAGGCTTGCTAGGCAGAAACAATATACACTATATTCTCTGAGAGAGGGCCTTACTACATCACCCAGGCTGGTCTTCCGCTTTGAACCTGCAATCCTCCTGCCTCAGTCTCCTTAGTAGCTGGGAATTACAGATCTGTGCCATTGGACCCTTTTGCTCAGACTGGGACTTGGGCTCTGCTATGGCTTGAGTGTGAAATATGCCCTCAGGCTCATGTGTTTGGACACTTGATCCGCAGCTGATAGCACTGTTTTGGAAGGCTGTGGCATCTTTAAGAGGTGGGGTCTAGCTGGAGGAAGTAGGTCTCTGGGGAGAGGTCTTGAGGGTTGGATTAGCCCAACCTCCTTCCCAGCTGAATTCTCTCTGCCTAGGAGCCCACCACCATACCTTTCCCACCATGTTGGACTATATCTCCTGATCCATGGCACCAAATACATTTGCTTCTTCTGTTTCTGTGAAGTACTTGGTTACAGCATACCAACTCTTTTATTTATTTATTTATTTTATCCCAATTGTTGCCTTCACTCAATTTCCACTTTTCTTTTTTTTTTTCCATTCCTTTCTCTTCCTGTCCCCTCCTCTCCTCTTTCTTTCTCTTTTTCTTTCTGTGTCTTTTTTTCTCTTTCTTTCGTTCTCTTTCTGAGTCATGGTCTCATTGTAGCCCAGGCTGAACTACAACATCCTTTGGCTCAGGCTGGCCTTGACTCACTGAAATCCTCCTACCTCAGCTTCCTAAGTGCTGGGATTCTAGGTGTGAGCCACCATGCGTGTTTCTTAATGTTTAATTTTCTAGGGTCCCAAAAGAGAAAAATTAGAGTTAGAGGTTTGGGGAACAGAAAGAATCACAGTTTCTGAAATGCCAAACAGATTTCATCCTTGGTCACATTTACTCATCATGACAATTAGGAATAGTTGCTGACACTCAAATGTTTAGGCAACGTTGTAGCTGGAAAGGAAATGCAAGGTACTTTTCACCCTATAGTCAGGGCCTTTCTCACTGTGCTGTTGTGTAGGGTCAGGGCAGGGAGATTCATATGTAGCTCACACTCAAGTTTATACCCTACTTCTTATTTGCAAAATACGGGAAATGGAAAAGAGGAAGTCAAATCTACACACCATCTGAGTCTTTATTCACCACTTCTGCAAGCAGTGTAGGAGGTAAAGTGCTGCTTGCGCCGGCATCTCAAACTCTCATGAACAGCCAGGGTGCCTGTGGCTAAGAAGTGAGGACACGCATGGCTTCTGCTGACGGAAGCCATATAGTGGCTAGTTATCTTATGTAAAAACATGGCTCCAGAAACGCTCAACTCAGCAACTCACGTGAACAAAGCCCAGGTGCTTCCAGCTTGTCCTCTCTGCTGTCCTCAGGGTGTGACCTCAGTCTTTGGTTTAGCTAGTTTTCTTCACGGTTGTAAAATGCTCACAGTGATTCTAGGTGTCCCATTCATAAGAGACAACTCCAGCACAAGACATAATCCCAAAGAAATCTTTCTAGAAGCCCATCAGTTGTTCCTTACCACCTCTTATTGGCTAAGACCATGTCACATGACCTCTGGTCACCAGAAAAAGGGAGTGGCTACCAGGATTGGTGTGAACTTGTCAGGATGCATTCAGAGCTGGAACTAGGATTCTGTCTTTGAAGGGTGGATGCCAAGCTAAAATTAAAGTGGTGTTAGAAAGTAAGATTCTGGAAGTAGGCTCTAGGCAGGCAGACAACAATGACTGCCAAATACACATGTTAACACAGTCATATTTTACTCTTGGAATTAATTTGTTAATTATCCCTCAAAACTTTCTACTATGCAAAAAATGCTCAGTATTGCTGTGTTTTTAAATTTAAAATGGAGCCCTTTCACTAAATAAGATTTTTTTCACATTCATAACATAGAGATTTAATTAGGTTTTCACTCATGGATATATGTAGTAACCTTTTAAGATCTGGCTATTTTTAACTGACCATTCCATTAGCAATGGATGTGTAGGTTATTTCTAGTTTTTGTAGTATTACAAAGATTGAACATCCTTGTACATGCATCCAGATCATTCATTGTTATTGTATTATTTCTGTAGAAATACTAAGGTAAGCACTTTAAAAAATTCAACAGTGAGGCTGGGGATATGGCTCAGTGGTAGAGTGCTTACTTAGAATGATCAAGGCTTTGGCTGGGTTCAAACTTCTGCATTGCCAAAATAAAAATAAGAAACAAAATAAAGAATTGATGAAAAGAAGTAACACAATGCATTAATTTTCAGTTGTATCAGTTTTCCCTTTTTAGCAATCAAAATGTCTTTAATTTTCATCGGTGCAATAGATTAAAAACACTAGTTTTCCATTACTGTTAATATTCCTTTAGTAAAGCTGGATGCCTTTCTAATGCTTATGAGACAGTTATATTTCATGGGTGAATTGCCCAGTTTTTCCACTTGTCCATTTTTCTGACTCGACTACTAGGCTTGGATCTTACTATGTTATTGCTACCCCACCATAACAATGCACTAGCTGGAACTTCCCTGACCTAAGGCCATGCTCATTAGAGCCAGAGCTCCTTCTGTCCCAAGAGACAGGCATTTTCACCTCCATAGGAGAAGCAGGGGCTGGCATGTGCATCAAGAGTACACCTTCTTGGTGATCCCTAGTGCTTGGGACCAGTTTCCCCCGGGCTGCTCTGGGAACTGGTTCTACAACTGTTTGGATATTCCCCAGCTCCTTTGGATGACACTGATGCAGATCCTCTAGCTAGCAGTAGAGGACTAATCTTTATCTTCACAGAGCATCTGTGGGAACAGTGGGCATCTCACAAGGAGCCTTTCCAACGCCCACCCTGGATGAGACTGTCTCTTCTCTAGAAAGTCGGAAGACCTGCCAAGTAAATGTTATGTGGCAAGTGGCAGCATGGTGGACACAGACCTACGAGAGAGATCACGTGATCAGACAAGAGTCCCAAAAGAGACTCACAGAACAGGTTTGTTTTATGCAAACATTTCATTTCTACAGGAAGAACTACCTCACACAGTATGACCAGAATGAATGATTAGTGAACAAGCTAGTGGCCTAAATTACTTTGCACTAAACCCAAATTCTCAAAGAGTCCATCACATCCCAACCTCACCATTTTGGAAATCATGCTTCTAGTATGTGGGCACACACAAACTATACCACAAAAAAAAAAAAAAAGAAAGAAAAACACTATAGTAGGGGTAATCCTAACAGTATATTGCTATACAAACCACCAAAAGAAGTCTGTCTTAATATCCCAGAACCTTGAGGGCAATGCAGATTAGCCCTGTAGGAATGAATGTTTTCTGAAGCATCACTCTATGTCCTATGGGGAACTTCTCAGGATGCTTTGTCCTTTTCTCAGGGGATACTTAAAAGGAAAGATGGAAATGAGAGTTCACAGGCAGGCCTTCAGTGATGCTATCTGGCTCAAGAGCTAGATCTACTGTCAAACTCCAATCTTTCCTTACTTGATGTTTTTGATAAAAAGCTTTATGACTATAGTCAAAGCCATGTAACTTCTGAGGTCAGAAATGACTTCAAGGTCTCAAGACTCTGGTAGGAGAACTCAGTGTATGGACTAGGAATGTAGTTCAGCTGATAGTGCTTCAGGCCCTGGCTTCCATCTCCAGGCCTGTATAAATTGGGTGTGGTAACACACATGTGCCTACAAACACTCAGGAGGTGGACCAAGATCAGAAGTTCATGGTCAATCTTTGCTTTATGAGTTTGAGGTCAGCCTGGACTAGATAAGATCCCGTGTCGAAAACAAACAACAGGCTGGAGAGATGGCTTAGCAGTTAAAGCATTTGTCTTCGAAGCCGAAGGACCCATGTATGACTCTCCAGATCCCACGTAAGCCAGATGCACAAAGGTGAGTCTAGCACAAGCTCACACATGCCCACCAGGTGGTGCAAGCATCTGGAGTTGGATTTCAGTGGCTGATGCCGTGACATGCCAATTCTCTTTCTAAAAAACAAATAAATAAAAATAAAGATGGGACAAATAGAAAATTCAGAGAAAGGTTTCAGTATTTCAAAGCCTACCCATAGCTTTGCTATGGGCACACTGTGTGCCAGAGGTAAAAAGGACGTCTTAGCTGGCTCCCATATCAATGAGCAAGGAGGCACCCAGAAGGCCTGCATAGGGAGTATGCTTCAGCTCCACTACGCTGAGAGCATCTTGCTCTCAGAAACTTATACATACCTTTTTTCTGTTTGAAATGTTAAAATCCCCTCTCAAAAATGAGTCAAAACACATCAGCGCATCATCTATCACTACAAATAAACCAGTGATGCAGAGCATTGCTCATTTGCAAGTTTATGCTTTTCCAGTGTCATTTGGCTATGAATTTTTAATTCATATAACAGTTCATCATGATAACATTTTTTAAAGAATCCATTAAATTGTTCTGGGAATTGCCACCATTGAAAAAATTAAAGTAAGTTTATTATTGACAGCAGTTGAGATGTGTTGGTAACCCTTTCATCATACATTCCACACATTCAATGTGCTTTTATAACAGAGATGTCTTTCAACGAGTACAGGGTGTCAAGGTTGCCTGTCTTCTGTCCTGCTTCTGTATGTTTGACATTACAATACACGAACATTTGTCAAAAGAAACAGCAGCAAGGCTGCTGGTCAGCCGGATTTGCTTTGCTTTATGCAATACATTGTCTCCTAAAAAGTTGTTCTGAAGTGGATATTTTTTGTAAATTGTATCAGATTTTATATTCTTTTACAAAATAAAAATTTGTACTAAGGCCTTTACATACATAAATTGAGAGTCCACATGCTTTGTTTGCTTAAACACAGAATGTACATTCATTTATTTATAAGTTTATTCAACAAATATTTATTGAATGTCTTCTGCATGCAAGTCACTGTTACTCTAGGGAACTGGAACTTCTAGAGCAAACATGTCAAAGTCCCTGCCCTCTTGGAAATTAAATTCTAGGTGGACAGTCAGACTAAATAAACAATTGCATGGCATCATCTCAGATAGCCAAAAATGCTGTAAAGATGCAGACAGGGCAAAAGGGCTTAAGAGTGGTGGGAAGTTGTTTGAAACCATGCATTCATTTTTGATGCCTGCAAAACAAATTATCACAAACTTAGTATATGAAAACAAGATAAACATGTTAACTCATACTTCCCACGAGTTAGGAACCAAGGCATGGGCTAGCTAGGTCCTCTGAAAAGGTCTCACAGGGTATAGTCAAAGGGTCACCAAGCAGTACAGTTTCATACAAGGTCTAGAATTCTCTTCCGAAACTCATGTGCTCACTGATAGAATTCCTTTCTTGGTAGCTGTGGAACTCAAGAAGGCTGTGTCATTGGGAGAAAGGACCATTCAGCTTCTTTCTCATCCACAGGCTCTCCCTATTAAGTCATGTCCACCAGGATAGTATTTCTTTTGATTAACCAAAAGCCAAGTGATTTAAGTGATTTATAACCTGACTATGAAAGTTATATTCCAATGAATTGTAGGTTTCACTAGCACAAGGGAATTATATGGGGGGTATAGATCCACAGAGTGACCAGTGACAACTTTTCAATAAGTATAGCATTTGAACAAAGAACTGCAGAGAATCAGGAACTGAACTATGTAAAGGTGTAGAATGAATGTCTAACAGCATGAGCAAATAAATAGTCTTGCAGCAGAAACTGGCATATTCACAGAATTCTGAAAAGTCAGTGGAGTTAGACACTAGTGAATGAGAGGAAGATGGCATGCTGTCTGATCAGAGAAGGTGGACCACTAGTCGGGGAGAACCTTCAAAGAAGAATGGAAAGTTCTGGTTAGGCAATGATGGCATTTGATTTACATTTTGAAAGCCCCGTCTAAGTCCTTTCAGAAGAAATTGCATAGGAGTTGTAAACTAAAGGTAAGGAGACTATTTCAAAGACTCACTGAAGTCTAGGCACAAGATGTAGGCAGTTTGAATAAAATGTAGCTATTAAGTTGGAGAAAATGAAGTCCATGTTGGCTTTGGAGGGAGGGTCAGTTGTGAATACTCAAAAATGCAATGATTTAAGAGATAGACTTTCAATCCATGCTTAGTGGTTTTAGATCTTTCTGTGTCACATACTTACCATACAGGCAAGTCATCTAGCCTGCCTGCACCTTAGTGAACTCTTCAGGAAAATGGGACACAGCAGCACCTATCTCAGAGATAATCAAACCAAAGCACTTATCTCAATGCCAGGGCACACATTGACTGGGGAGTGACTGTTATTTAATTTTTTTTTGTTTATTCTTATTTATTTGTTTGACAGTGACAGACACAGAGAAAGACAGAGAGAAAGAGCAAGAGAAAATGGACACTCCAGGGCTTCCAGCTACTGCAAATGAACTCCAGATGCGTGCACCCCCTTGCGCATCTGGCTGACGTGGGTTCTGGGGTACTGAACCTCGAACTGGGGTCCTTAGGCTTCACAGGCAAGCGCTTAACCGCTAAGCCATCTCTCCAGCCCTAAAAGAGGTGCATAGGGGCTGGAGAGATGGCTTAGCGGTTAAGCGCTTGCCTGTGAAGCCTACGGACCCCGGTTCGAGGCTCGGTTCCCCAGGTCCCACGTTAGCCAAATGCACAAAGGGGCGCACGCATCTGGAGTTCGTTTGCAGAGGCTGGAAGCCCTGGCGCGCCCATTCTCTCTCTCTTCCTCTATCTGTCTTTCTCTCTGTGTCTGTCGCTCTCAAATAAACAAATAAAAAATTAACAAAAAAAAAAGAGGTACATAGCTTCTGCTTCTGTATCTACTGATGAAGGATTAGGCATATGCTATGAGGAAGGAAAAGAAAGTAGGGCTTGAATAGCTGGGAGACACGGGGAATATGGAGACTGAAGGGTGCCTTGTGGACAGCTTTTCTTCAAATGGAAATGCTAGAATAGGGTGAGATAATGTGTGCGTGATCTGGAAGGGGAAGGGGGACAGTAAGACTAGGGTCTGCATTCCAGGATTGTCATTGACTAGCTGTGAGCCATTTGATTAGTTAATTGGATCTGTATGAAGTTTCTTTCTTATATGAACAGATAAATAACTACAGCATACAGTAAAGTAAAACCCACAAGAAATTTCAGCACAGAGAAGACATGAGAAAATTGAGTTATGGACTCACTGTATCCCCCCAAAGTTCACTGTGGGAATCCTAAACTCCAAGGTGATGGTAATGGGAAGTGGGGCCTTTGGGAGACACTTAAATATGAGGGTGGAGGCCTCAGGAATGCACTGATACATGACTCCAGGGAGCATTCTCTGCTCTCTGCCAGGTGAAGGGCATGACAAGACAGGACTGCCCACTGCACCCCAGAGGAGGGCCTTACCAGAACTCAGCCATGCTGCCCCATGAGCTTAAACTATCCCACTCCAGAATGGAAAGAAAGATGTTCCTGCTGCAACCAGCCACTCAAGCCAAGGTAGTTTGACATAGCAGTCTGGGAGGATTCCTTGCCTCTGGAAGACAGAACCATGCAGGAGAGGTTTCTCACTTCTTTCCCTTGCTAAAGAATAGCCTTTTGTATGCTGTCTAGCCAGGAGATCATTCCTAGGGCTTTTTCCACCAGGAAACTGTCATCAAAGAACCACCAAGAAGGGCTGAAGAGATGGCTTAGTGATTAAGGTGCTTGCTTGCAAAGCAAAAGACCTCGGTTCAATTCCCCAGGACCCATGTATGCCAAATGCACAAGGTGGGGCATGCATCTGGAGCTTATTTGTAGCAGCTGGATGCCCTGGTGCACCCATTCTCTTCCTATCTGCTTCTTTTTCTCTTTCTCTCTCTCTCAAATAAATAATATATATATATATTTTTAAAAAGAATCACCAAGTAGAAGAGGCCTTGGCTTCCCCTCCAATTCTGCAGGCATTCTAGTTACAGTGTAACAGAAAGCAAAAGTGACTGGTCTCACCCAGGTGACATGAGAGAATGTCCCACCCAAAACATCCCAAGGTCTACAAGTATGCTGGGCCCTTTAATACTCTAATAAACAGAAAAGAGCAAGTGCACCTTAAAGGGAAATAATAAAGTCTATCTATTCCCAACTATTAGAGAAATTGTTAACTTCTTCTCTGTAGTTTTAGGATCCAGCATCTCGAAGAGTATAAGAACTAGAAAAAACCTTGAATTGCTTTTCTAATTATCTTCTATTGCTCCTCCAAACCCCAGCTCCCCTGAGAAGCCTGGCCAGACCACCCCAACTATCTAGTGCTCCTCATGTTCTCATGACTCCCTATGGTGTCTTCATGGTCCTTCACAGCTCATCATCATTGCTTAGTTTCATGTCCTCTCCTAAACCATAAAGTCTATGAGGAGGGAAGTATCTGTTCTACTTAGCACAATAGCACTAGTGCTCAAGCAATCTACTCCATTTAGGTTAATATACTAGGTATCTTAGACTAGGCAATTTATTAACCATATGAATTTGCTGCTCACAATTCTGAAGGCTGGGAAGTCCAAGATTAAGGCACCAATAGACTTTGGTGTCTGGTGAGACTTGTTCCTCAGACATAGCACCTCCAATGTCATCTCACAAAACAAAGCTCCTCCAAGCCTTTTTTTTTTTGGGGGGGGGTGGGCAGGGTCTTACTCTAGCTCAGACTGACCTGGAACTCTCTGTAGCCCAGGCTGGCCTCAAACTCATTAGTGACTGTTGCAGTCGGGTTCACATTGCTGGTAGAAATCACCCAACCAAGAGCAGCTTCTGGGAAAAAGGGATTTATTTTGGCTTCCAGGCTCGAGGGGAAGCTCCACGACAGCAGGGGAAAACAATGGCATGAGCAGAGGGTGGACATCACCCCCTGGCCCACATAAGGTGGACCACAGCAACAGGAGGGTGTGCCAAACACTGGCATGGGGAAACTGGCTATAAAGCCCATAAGCCTGCCCCCAACAATACACTCCCTCCAGGAGGCATTAATTCCCAAATATCCATCAGCTGGGAACCTAGCATTCAGAACACCTAAGTTTATGGGGACACCTGAATCAAACCACCACAGTGACCCTCCTATCTCAGCTCCTAAGTGCTGAGATTATAGGCATAAGCTACCATACTCTTTTTATAGGGCACTAATTCCATTCATCAGAATGGAGCCTTATGACCTAATCACCTCCTCCAAAGCTGTACCTCTGAAGGCCACCATCACCTCAAAGGCTCATTATCAGCACATGGATTTAGGAGGGACACAAACATTCAGACAAGGACATTGCATGAACAGTCAGTTGAAGCAATCTGAACCATTGTTCAGCACCTCTTATTTGCCAGGTTCTGGACAGAGCACTGGGAATATTCTGTTTGAGAAATAAGACCCTCACCCTTAAGGGGTTTACAGGCAAATTATTGCTTCAATTACATCAGAGCTGACTGAGGGGGAAGCTGGTGAAAGGGGATGTGTTGGCATGCATATTATCTTAGACATTTGAGAGGTTTGTAAGGATTTGGGAATTAGAACCTAGGGCCATTGGTACATCATTGCTTCTTGGGGAGAATCCTACTAAACACAGAAGTATAAGTTCCTCTTAATCATTTTGGCCTCAGAAATAAAATCGACAGACAAGAAAAGAAGCATCTATCCTGTTGAAGTAAATGACCCTAGCCGGGCTGGAGAGATGGCTTAGCGGTTAGGCGCTTGCCTGTGAAGCCTAAGGACCCCGGTTCGAGGCTCGGTTCCCCAGGTCCCATGTTAGCCAGATGCACAAGGGGGCTCACATGTCTGGAGTTCGTTTGCAGAGGCTGGAAGCCCTGGTGCGCCCATTCTCCCTCTCTCCCTCTATCTGTCTTTCTCTCTGTGTCTGTTGCTCTCAAATAAATAAATAATTAATTAAAAAAAAATGACCCTAGCCAGGGGGAAGTGGGATTGCTGTCATATTGCAGGACACCAAAGAAAACATAGGAACTCCACATGATCTACCGGGGCATTTCTTGGTGCTCCCCACCCTGTTTTCATGGCAAATAGACAGCCCAGGCAGCAGCATGATAAGCAGAAGCTCAGACCTCCCATGACTCTGTGCCAGCCCAGCCACCACAAACAGCAGAGGCTCAGCTGAGCTTGAAGGGAATCTAGGATGGGTAGCCAAGGAGGGTCCCATAGGCAGGATCAGCAGCAGAGCTGAAGACTAGCTGCTGTAACAAGGGCTTAAAGTTTAATCTTTCTTTGAAGGATTCCTTAGGAAAGGAGAACAAGCTGAAGCCCAGTGAGATGTTCCCACATATGGTGACTAGCCCGCAAGGCAGGTCAGTTCCAACAACACAAGGCTGTTGACTACCATGGGATATTACTTTTCTGTTGCCATGATAAAATACCCTACATGAAGCAGCTTAGGAAAGGAAAGGGTTTATGCTGGCTTACAGTTTTGAAGGATACATCCCACTGTGGCAGCACAAGCTTAGCAGCAGGAGGTCATGGTCATATTGCAACAACAGTTGGGAACAGGAAGTATGGGCAGAAAATAAACCTCAAGGCCCTTTTCCAGTAACCCACTTTATCCAGCAAGTCTCTACCTCCTGCAGGTTCCACAGCTGCCCCAAAGAGAACCACCAGCTGGGGACCAAGTATTCAGATACATGAGGCTAAGAAGGACATTTTATGTTCACAACACAACAAAGGGACTCAGTGAGATACCATCCAGTTCTCCTTTCCTTGTTTATTAGTTTCTGGGAATGTTGTCTAATAGTTATGTATTAGGTCCCTCTTTAGGAACTGTGCTCTCAGTTAATGTCAAAGAAAGCTGATACCAAAGACAAGTTCTTCAATGTGGGATACCTTTGAAAGGCTCCTACCTTCACAGCATTCTGAGTAACTGGTGGAGGCCTGCCTCTTAAATGCATACATTGCAGTTCAACTTGTATCCAACCCAACTTCCCTCATTTTATGCAGCTACTGTTCCTTTACTATTGTCTAATAAACCACTCATGTGAAAATTTCCATCTCCATTTGGTGAGCCAAGTTATGGGGCATTTTCTGTTCTAGACATATGCCATCCATTTTAGCAGTCATAAGCACTGTACCTCCTGAGCACTTGAAAAGCGACTAGTCTAAATCAAGGCATCCTGTAGATATACAACATATACCAGATCTTGGATACATAAAAGATCTCAGTATTAGTTTTTTATATTGACTACAGTGTTGCCATTTAAGTTAAATAAACATTGCTTGAAATCATCTTGGGGCTAAGGAAATGCTTAGTTGGCATTCCTTGCAAACATGAAGACCTGTGTTCTATCCCACCACTTTGCTCTTAGAAATAAGGAGGTTCCCTCCTTGTAGTAGTTTGACTCAGGTGTCCCCCATAAACTTAGGTATTCAGAATTCTAGGTCCCCAGCTGATGGCAGTTGAAAATTAATGCCTCCTTGAGGAAGTGTATTTTTGGGATGGGATTATGGGTGTTATAGCCAGTTTCCTCGTGCCAGTGTTTGGCACATTCTCCCCAATGTTCCTATTGTCCACCTGATGTTGGTCAGGAAGTGATGTTCAACCTCTTCTCATGCCATTGTTTTCCCCAGCCATCATTGAGCATTTCCTCTAGTCTGTAACCCAAAATTAAACCCTTTTTTTGCCCCACAAGCTCCTCTTGGTTGTGTGATTTCTGCCAGCAATATGAACCTGACTGCAGCAGTAATGTTGGTACAGAGAATAGGGTTGCTGCTATACACCTGACTGTGTGGCTTTGCCCTTTTGGAACTGATTTTCAAGAGGAATGTGGAAAGATTTGAAATATTGGCCTAAGAGACATCTTGCAGTGCTTTAAGTACAGCTTGATGGATTCTTCTGGTCAGAGTTGCAAGACCTGAATGCAGTAAGAACTATCAACTGTGAGGTTTGGCTGTTGAGGGAGAAAAGTAGCTTTGTCTGGACTGGGCTAGAAGTAGTTTATGTGAGAGGTTTGCTGTTATGGCCATGACCTGAGAAGTTGTGCAGGGTTGCATTGTGTAGACACAGACTGGTATGAGCAGAGGGATATGCAGAAGTGAAATCTTTAGGCTGAAACTTCTGCCCCTTCAGATACAAGTATATGAGAGTTTACAACCTTTGAGATTGGGTCAGCTGACCTTTACTGGGGCAATAAGAAGAATTTAGACTCTTTTGAAGGGGGCTGAGTGCTCAAGGAGTGTCCTTTTCATAATAGTCTGCTTTATTGCTCCCTGGATTAACAAATTGGCACCTACCTGGTATTGTGGAGTAAAAGAAATGCATGAAAGAAAGGGTCATTGAGTTTGCAACATGGTCTTGTGTTTTGGAAATGGCGGTGGGCAGTGTGAAGCAGGTTTGCTGGATGCCTGCATGGAGACCAGATGGAGCTGTGAGGATGAACCATGGCTTGCAGATGAGACCAAATGGAGATGCCTGAACCACAAGATGGTAGCCAAGGAGAGCTGCCTGCCATGGATGAAGTTTTCCAGGACTGTGAATAGCCTAGCTGGAGGGGTGGATTGGAATGCCAGAGACTTGTTGCTGGTTATAATTATCAGACTTGGAGAGTTGTCACTGACTAGAGTTGCTGGACTTGAGGCTACAGAGTTTGATGTTTGCCCTGGCTATTTTAAATTTTGTATTGACTAAATATTTCTTTGCTATTACCAATACTCAATGCCATCTTTTGAAATTTTTTTTTTTTTTTGCTTATTTTTATTTACTTATTTGAGAGCGACAGAGAGAAAAAGAGGCAAAGAGAGAGGGGGAGAGGTGGAGAGAGGGAGAGAATGGGCACGCCAGAGCCTCCAGCCACTGCAAATGAACTCCAGATGCATGCGCCCTCTTGTGCATCTGGCTAACATGGGGCCTGGGGAATTGAGCCTCAAACCAGGGTCCTTAGGCTTCACAGGCAAGCGCCTAATGGCTAAGCCATCTCTCCAGCCCCCCAATGCCATCATTTGCTGTGTGAATGTTTATTCTGTGTGTGGGCATTTTAGGGATTCAAATAATTTTTATTAGTTTTGTACTCAGTGAATACAGTCAAGTTGGTACCATTGTTAGCCTCCTCCCTGTCCTCTCCACTACACAGGGACCCTCCTCATTGGAGAATATGGATCATGCATTGTGGGGTTAGCCATCAGTTATGGGTAGGAGGCAATGTCTCTGTGTATCATGACCCAACGTGTGGCTCTGACATTCTTCTTTTTACCCCTCTTCCACAAATTTCCCTGAGCCATGTTGGGTTCATTTTAGGTCTGCTTCAGTAATGAGGTCATCTTGGACTATGGGAATGTTTTTGAACATCATTAGGATTGATAAAAACTATGGGGATTTTTAAAGATGTACTGAATGCATTGCAGTTTACATCATAGATGGATATCAGTTTATGTGGGCCAAGGTCAGAATGTGGTAGTTTGATTCAGGTGTCCCCCATAAACTGAGGTGTTCTGAATGCTACATTGCCTGATAGCAATTGGAAGTCAAGGCCTCCTGAAGGCAGTGTATAGTTGGGGGCGGGCTTATGGGTGTTATATCCAGTTTCCCCATGCCAGTGTTTGGCACACTCTCCTGTTCCTGTTGTCCACCTGATGTTGGCCAGGAGGATATGTCCATGCCCTGCTCATGCCACCATTTTCCCTTGCCATCATAGAGCTTCCCCTCGAGCCTGTAAACCAAAATTAAGCCTTTTTCATCCCACAATCTGCTCGTGGTTGGGTACTTTCTGCCAGTAATGTGAACCTGATTGCAACACAACTGTAACCGCATTTCTCTCTGATAAATAAATAAAAATAAAATAATTAAAAATATTTTAAATGCTAGGCACAGTAGCACACACCTGTAATCCCAGCACTAGAGAGGTAGAGAAAGAGAAAGTACACTGGCTCAATTGGTAAGTTCTAGGCCAATGAGAGACCTTGTCTTAAGAAAAAGGTGGATGGCATTGTGCATACACTGGCACACAGAAATACACACATGCATGCATAAAAAAGTTTGCCACTTCTTTTTTTTTAAATTTATTAGTTTTCTTTTCAGTAAATACATTGCCACTTCTTTTGACTGGTTAGTATGGTTAATAGAAAATTCTGTCATTTTCAACAAATTGATGTATCTGGCAAACATTATGCCAAGTAAAATAAGCTAGTCCCAAGTATATGTGATCTCACTTATATGTGGAATCTTCAAAAGTTAAACTTGCACAAATAGAAAGGGAATAATGGTTCAAAAATTGTGTTATGGGAATTACTTGGGAAAGGGGAGGTGTCAAAGGGACCAAAGTCAGACAGGAATAATAAACTCTAGTGGTCTGTTGCCCAGTATGATGACTATAATCAATAACAATATATTACATATTTCAAAATTTTCAAATGAAGCAGATTTTAGATATTTTACCACAAATAAATGATAATATATGAAGTGATTTATACATAATTTACCCCATAAATATGTATAACTTTGTCAATGAAAATTTAAAATGCTAAATACATAAAATAAAACTGAGACTATCATTTGTGACTCTCACTGTATTTTGTTGGACAGTCCTATTCTAGAAAATGAACAAATGTTTTACAATGATGCCAAGAAATGATACTCAAGCTGTGTTACTATTTTACCAATAAGAAAGTAAAGTTCAAAGACGTTAACTATATTCTCAAGGTCACAGTGTAACGATGGTAAGACCATGACTTGAATCCAGATGAAGACAGAGTAGGTTCATGGGTATGACCTGTGCACTCCCACACAGCTTCACACTCAGAAGAGACACGGGCATATGGTTTACTGCTCTCCTACCACCATCTGGAGATTTTTAATACTTTTTTCCTTGAGCTTGTGTTTTGAAAGAGAAGTGGACTAAGCCAATGGAGCCTGTGTGTGAGCAGGGGAGACAGGTGGTCCTTTACCTTCCATTAACATCTAGTGTTTTGGATGCTCCAGATCACAAATTTCGGTGGATCTGCAGATGCCTAAGAGAATAGCAAGCCCTAAGGTGAGTGCAACATGCCTGCTTTATCTCCAACCAAGTAATGGAGTTGTTGACAGCCTTGAGAGGCAATGTCATTTTCATTTGAACCAGAACTTGCTTTGAGCACAGACAGAGAGCAGTGGCATTCTAAGAAACCCAAACAACCAGCGAACCCTATCATATCGTTGTCACCTTCCCTTATTAGCCAGCCATTCCCAGTGGAAACAGTGAAGCATAAGAGCTGGGAAAAATAGGACAGTTCACAGTTCTCTTATTTTCAGTCCAGTCCTTCCCCTAGCTGTTACCAAGGGCAGAATGTCAGTAAAATGATTCACACAGGTGCACGTGCGCGCGCGCACACACACACACACAGAAGTTAAGGTAGTTTGGGGGAGCATTGCCTTTATTCTAATAATCATGAAACACATGGATAAGGTATGAAATAAAATTAGATAATTTTGGTGATTCTATGAGTTGAATGTTCTTAATGTTTACATTTTGAAAAACTATTTTTATTTATTAGTTTGAGAGAGAAAGAGAGGGGATGAAAGGGCAGGCCAGTGCCTCCTGCTACTGCAAATGAACTCCAGACACATGAACCATTTTGTGTGCCTGAGTTTCGGTGGAAACTGGGGAGTCGAAACCCTGGCCAGCAGGTTTCTCAAGCAGCACCTTTAACCACTGAGTCAGCTCCCCAGACCAATGCTTACCTTCTAACTCATCTTCACAACATACATTTGGAGGCTAAAAGGTATCTTAATAATTAAGGTTGGAATGCTTTTATTTTCATGTAGAGTAACATTTAATAGCACGTAAAAATGCTTAAAGAGCTTGGTATTGTAGCTTATGCCTATAATACCAGAACTTGGGAGGCTGAGGCAGGAAGATTACTATGAGTTGAGGTCAGCCTCAGCTACAAAGTGAAAACCTGTCTCAAACAAACTCACAACCACAATAAAAATTCAAGATAAATCATGAAGTGACCACAAAGGAAAGACAAAGGCTTTATATTTCGTTGCAATCAATAGCATTGTTTCCTGCTTTGTTTTATGATCAAGAGCTCTGCATTTTGGTCTTTCACAGGGACCCACAAATGTAGCTGGTCCTGGAACGAAGTTTCAAAGCTGATGCCATAAGGTGTTCCTTCATGTCACACCCATAAGGCAATATCTCCTCTCATAACTAGTGTAGACACGTTGGTAAAAAGGGCTAGGTAGAAATACCATTATGCCACATTCTCCTCTCATTTGCAGGACCTTATGCTTCCATTTCCATCCCCAGTCTCCTCCAGAGCACTATGGACAGTGTCACCCCTCTGATCAAGCATCTTTAAGAATTCAATGGAATTTAATGCTATGGGAATGTGTTCATACTGAGTAATTATCAATAATTTTTATTGGGAGCTTTAATATATATGAATATACCTCAAATTTGTTCTATTCCCATCAGGTTACCATCTTACATTCTCTTTCCCCATCCCCATTCCACCCACCAAGGGCAGAAAGGGTGTCAGTAATCACTATAAATGTATGAGTTAGTCCCTGGGGTGTGGAAAATGCCTCACAGTACACTTTTCCACCCTGTTGCTCTTACATTCTTTATGCCCCCCCTCCTGTAACATTCTCTGAGCCTTGGAGGGTATGATATAAGTCTCCTAATTTATTTTGTACTCTAGGCAGCCTCTTACTTTCTGCTTTAATGAGTTTGAGTTTCCTCAGAGTCGAGTAATTTTTTTGATGTAGATGTAGTATGTGTGATGTGTGTATATGTGTAGTATGCATATACACATCACACATATATACACATGTGAGTGTATGTGTGTTCAGATACACACAGTCTGTGCACATGTGTGGAAGCCAGAAGAGGAAGCACATCAGCTGTCCTTCCCTATTGCTCTTCTGCCTTTATTTCCTTGAAACAGGGTTTCTTACTGAAACTGAGTGGCCACATCCAGTTTTGAATATGGGTAATAGGGATCAAATTCAGTTCCCTGTGTAACAAGCAGGGCTTCTGATTTATGGACAGAGACAGTTGTTCTTTAATAGGTGCTCCTTGTATAGATTACATCCTTTCCCCAGCTTTGTGGAGGAAAAGTGGCTCAAGCGTAGGTCTTGTCAGGAAGTGTGGCGAAGAATAGTAAGATACCAGATCCTAAACCCAATACCGCTAAATCAAACTCCTATGTACCAAAACATAAGCAAATGTATGAGGAACCAGAGTCAAACTCACTAGTTGAAAAGTTCATGTGAACTTTGGGGTTTGGTTGCAAAACCTGTAATCAGGCCAGGTTTCAAGTTCCATAACAAAAGTCCTTCCCAGCCTGGAGACCGCAAGCCAGTCTGACATTTGTAAGTGCATTTCCATGGAAAAAGAAGGCACTGCTTAATTGCATTAGGAGAATTATACCACATTCCACTGGAGAACACTGACATGCTTTGACAAGCATGAGGAAACCTACTCCTCTCTGTGCTGGGTCCATTTTCTTTGGAGTCATGGCTATTACCATGGAGCTAGCATGCAAAGACCTAGAGCTGACTCAAAAACCAAGTTCTTTCTTAGCCTTCATCACAGCAACCACCCTGCATTCTGCCACCCAGCCATCCTGCTTCTTTCCAGACACCAGAATTGCAGTCCTGCTCTGTCCAATGCCCTTGTGGAATGGGGTTCCCCAGAAGAAAGAAGTGCTAAATGAGGGAAGAATCTTGAAGGGTTGTAAAGGAAGAAAAAATAAGTAGAAATAACATGTATTGCTGAATCAGTGTTGTTTGTGAACCAGAAAAACAGTGAAAGAATGTGGAATGAAATCTTTCAAAGACAGACTTTCAAAGTGCATAGTTCTCTGGGGAAAGTGTTTTAGGAAGGAAGTCAAAAATTATGGATGTTTCCAACAGGAAAATTGTATAAATGGACATTTCCTAAAAGAGGGTGTTTAACTGTGTTTCATGAAAGCTAAGAACCGTATTTTTGCAACAAGGATAATATTTTGCAAAAATTACACTTCTAACTTTTTAGTTTCATCTTAAATCACCTTCCCCTGCTGTCTTCCACCTCCAAGGCTGAGGCACGAGGCTATGGCCCCAGGGATACTGCCTAGAACAAAGAGGCCATTGATCAGTTTGAATCTCAAAGCTGACTTTCTTGACCTCTTAAGCAAGAAAATAGTCTTCAAAGCCAGGCATTGTTGAGAAGGAAAGGGATTTTCTAAATTCCTTTAGCTCCCATTAGTATATCAAGAGCCATACCTGGTGGAATAGATCCTAGAGATTTACTATACACCATCCAGAAAGGACACAAAGGACTGGAAAGTTGACTGTTTATAGCCTGAGGTGTTGGATCAAGAAGGCAGAGAGGGGCAGGGGAGTTAGGCAAGCCAAGTGGGTCCAACTCTTCTCTTCAGTTCTCAGTCCTGGGAAGTGGGGGTGGGGTCGCGTAACACTGGGAGGAAGGCTGAGAACGTTCGGAAACAAACAACTACTTCCTATGACACTCTTCAGGATTCCAGGGGCAAGTTACAAGCCTTAGGAAGTTCTGTGTACAGTTAATGGCCAGTATCGTGCAAAGCACTAGGTTGGCAGAAACTGAAGGTCGCCAAAACAGGAGCCTGAACCAATGCTCCTGGGTCCCCAGTGCCTCAGAGAGGGAACATTAGGGTTCCAGGGCTGTAATGTGCTAGGAAAACTGATTGAGTACAAGAAAACCATCTCTAGATAAAGGTAAAAAGGCACCAAAAGCTACTGAGACTAGGAAGCAGGGCCCAAAGTGAGTTCTAACACATGTCCCCAGAAGTCCAGGTACACAGTGATTTCCAGTACAGGGAGCAGCCCAGACCTACCACTTTCTGCTGAAGAGCTGGGAGGATCCAAGGACCCCATGCTGGGGAGCCTTCCTTCTGTGCACCAAGTGAAGGTGAAACTTCCTAGACCGCCCTTCCCCACCTTGAGGTGAAGGAGTTTTTTCCCAAAGAGGACTGGGATTTCTAAAAGGGAACATTTAAATCAGTCCTGGAAGGGGATAGAGCTTTTTACTAAATAAACCAAGTTAAACTGTGAGCATTTAAATTGGGAGACTTTTATAGTGCTAATTGGCAAGTGGGGGGTGGGTACTAAGTAAACACAGGAACTTTGCACATGTGAGTGGAGTGTGAGTCCGTGGCCTGCTGCATCTTTATCCGCACTGCTCCTTACCATTCTACTGAGTGCACACATGTCAACTTCCTTTAAGTCAAAGCAAATTTGGTGTTTGGAAGTGTCCTCCGGGAAGCCTAGGGGCACAAGAAACTTGCTTTAATGTCCCAAAAAGGCAAGAGCAATTTGAAGTTTGTAAGATAGTCTCTTGAGAAGTCCTCAAGGCTCACATCACTTGAATTAAAATCAAAGAGGAGGGGAAGAGTAGCTGAGCCCCATTGTGCTCTGTGCAAAAGTGGAAGCCACTATTCTTCTGGGAGGAGAGTGCTGCCAACTGTTGGGAGATGCAAAACCAGAAATCACAAGAACGTATGTCCTGATAAAGATGAACTGAACCCCTGATCGTGGTGAAATAAGCTAGGTGGACACGAGTTTTCTCAAGAAGAAAGATGCACAGGTAGTTAGAGAGAGCTACTGAACAAAGCTCCATTCAGTACACAGCTACCTATCTCCCTGGAGCCGTGCCAGCCATTGCTTGTTAGACTATATGCACAGATGTCTTTGAGAAAACAGTTGTACTTGTCATCGGGTCAGCTGGAAGCTGATGTCGAGAGCCCGTGTCATTGTCATAGATCGTGTTGTCCAACCTGCCCTCACTTAGAAGCAGCTCTCTGCTGCCTCTGCAAACCTCACTGATTTTCAGAAACAGATTTGTGAAAATCATGTGCCCTATCAGAAGTCCAAGCAGTTTTAAAGCACACAGAGCCTCAGAAGCTTTCCACTAAAGGTTACCCTGGCAGAATTGAACAGCAAAGTTCACAGTATGACCCGGTCCACTCTGGCTATATATCAGGCATTTAACAGCTCAGGAGTATTTACAATTGTGGTACTCCAGCCTTGTGTTCCATAGCAGCAAATTTTTGTGAGTGTGTCCATTTGATTTTTGGTAAAACAGGGATATGTTCTGCTCAGAAGAGCCAACCATGTTTGAGCGTGGAGTTGGTTCCATGTTCTTGTTTTAGGGTGAAAGAGGTGGGGCATAACCAGAAGTCTGGACTCAGAGCAGATTGGTGTTTGCTAGAATGAAGGAGAATGTTACCCAAGGGCATACAACAGTATGTAATCAAAATGGTGAGCTCCTCTATTCAAAGCCAGCTCAAATGCTGATGGGCAGACAAATAAACAGTGAAGTAATTATAACCATGTCTTAATTCTATCAAGTGTACCATCCCAAAACTCACAGATTCAAGAAGCACAGATTGCAAAAATTGACTGCTCATTTAGTAAAATACTTGAGGAGGAAGTCATGTATTTCACATGCATTATAGTCACAGGCTAACATGCATTGATTCTCTCACTTCCCATCTCTGTGCTGGACTGGGGGTCGAAATCATCTAATCCTACCTCTTCATGCTTTCATATGCATTGATTGCAGGGATTGTGCTAAAATAAAATGTAATCCCTGCTTCAGTGTGCTCTCATTTCAGATGATATTGCATATTCTATTTCAGAGAATCATAGATTCCTTGACTGAAAAAGGCTAATAATCCACTACATTCACTTGTCCACATTTGATAAAGGACTCCAGCCAAAGCACATTCATCAAGTGGCTATTTGACACAAGCTACTCAAACACTGAGGGTGACCAGGAGCCCTCCACTGACTACAGCAGTTCATCCTCCTTCACAAGTTGCCAACTCTGTTACATTGGATTCTCTTTTTTTTTTTTTTTATCATTATCTGTATGGTACAAGTATCACACTTAAGCACATAATTAGCTTAAAGTGGGGCATTTTCCAGATTAATAGGATTAATCAGGCATTGACTGTGCTATTGTGAGCTCACATACCCAAGCATACACATGAACACATATTGTTACTCTGGTTCTTAAATTGTCATCAAGAATGGTTTATTTATTCAACCATTGGCTGCTCTTTTCTTTGGAAATTATTAACAGATCCAAGAGAGATTTTTTTTTTTCCAAAAGCTCACCAATATGCCTTGGGGTAGAAAAAATATGAGTGCAATTTATCATTTTGCCAAAGTGAGTAAACCTTGATGAGGCACACCCACCCATCAACTGCTTAAGTAAGTGAACACGGGGCTGCCAGCTCAGCTTCACTCATTCACTGTGTGGATGCCATACAGGCTGACACAGCCAGGACTGAGACTCCCCTCAGCCCACATCCAGATCACCGTGTGTAAGCGTCCAGTGGTGTGCAGCCTTTCTCCAAGTGCTATTCTGTGGACAAAACAGTTATAGGTCTCACTGGAGATGTTTAAAGTTTAAATGATTTCTTTTCTGTCATAGCTCGCTATTCCAAGCACATTGGGTATAAGACAGACCGTCATGTAAATGAGGCCTTTCGTGGCCACTGAAAACCCTGCATGTACATGTCAAGCATAAACTGTCCGGGTTTTAGAAATGAGGTGGAGGACATCCATTAGGGTTAAGGAAATACACTCTTTATTTTCCTGAGCATCAAATAAATATCATGCAAATTTTTCCTCCACTGGTGGCTACCAGGAAGGCATTAGAAGTTTGGGTTTGTCAGGTGTGTCTGTGGTCTAAATGTAACCCATTCCCTCCATCCGCTCTCCCTGCTCCCAGCTTCCCAGGGACCTTGTTCATTCTCCTCTGTTTGCTTCTTCTCCTGGGCACATTTACTTCGCTAGCTTTGAAGCTCGGCGGTGATGCTGAGTTCATTCCAGCCAGCTGAAGCACTGAGGCCAGCTCTAATCTGAAGTTGTCTAATATGAATTCCTTTAAGCTCCGAGGCTGGTACATCCTGCAAACCAGTTTCATCAGGGGAGATGCAGCCTATGAATTATGGACATCAATGGTATTGGGGAAGATTGACCTTCTCACAGTCAGATAAATAAGTGATAGCCATGAGACAAATAAGAACATAGATAAATAAGTGATAATCTCAAGAAAACTTTTCTTCTTTCCAAACCAGCAACCTGCAAACTTGGGAGTTCTTTGTTTCTTTTGCAACCCAGCACCCCTCCAAAAGCTCATCAAGTAACCTGGCCACTGCTCTCTAGGGAAACTGAGACCACCGTCACATGTTTCCCAAGCTGCTTTGGGTAATACTTACAGTTTGTGGAGAGTAATCAACATAACTTTTCCTGGTTATGGTAAATCATCCTCAGCTGAGTCTGGCAATGAGGGAAATGGTCCCTCCCACTGGAATGAACTTTGCAGGCTATTTGCATAAATCCTGAGAGAAAATTAAGAGCAGGTCAGAAGCCCTCTGGGTCACAACTTTTGCCAATTCACCAGCAGTCCCTTCCATGGCTTTGTTCAGCTAATTAATCCCTCCAGACACCCACATTCACCACATGCAAATTATCACAAAAGGGAGATTCCCCCCCCCCTTTTTTTTTCTAAAACATACACTTGAATTATACTCTTCTGACATCAGCTTCCAGCCCCACTGAGGGGTTTCCAACTGCCTAATAACAAACAGATTAGAGGCCAGAGGACCATGTATTCCTCGAGTCCTCCTCTGCATCCAGCTGTGAGACTGTACAGTGATTACAGGCAACAATGAACCCAGGCTACAGCGCAAACTCTGATGTTAAAGTGGAAACTCAGTGTGAAGGCCTCAGGGGGACCTGAGAACACTAACTTAGTTGCCCATCAGAAATGGATAATATTCCCCATTCTCCTCCTGCTGGTATCAGTTCCAAGTTGGAAAGCAGCCTCTTCTCCTAATTCAAGCTGGGGCCAGAATGGAGCAAGCCTTCTCAGATATTATAAGCCAGTGTGAGCTCAAAAAAGAATTCAGTGCTCAAGGCCAAATAGCTTCAAAGCTAATAATCCTCCAGAGTCGGTGTGAGAGTGCTACAACTGTCAATGTCAACTTACACCCTACGCGGTGAGAGCGAAACTTCGATAATGACATCATGGAGGAGAGGGCAGAGGGCAGCCGCTGCACAGAGAAGTGCCCGGGCCCTTCAGATCTTTGAAACCTGCAAGGCTTTATCGGGACTAACATGTCTCCACGTAGCCATTGCAGTTTTAGGCTACTCTGATTAAGGATTTAGCACATTCAAAGGGTTTCAGCAGCAGCAAGATGACACGTTTTCAGGAGCACTATTGGATTCCATTATCTTCTCTCTTTTTCTAAAGATGTACCCTCTCCCCGTGCAAGGGACCCCCTCCATCCTGCCATGTCCCCATTAGGCCTCCAGACAAGTTTGCAACATGAAGCTGGCCCAACTTGGGGTCCAACCAGACCCCCGTCCCCCAGCACACTCCCTTTGTTCTTGACTGAGTTTAATTATCAAACAGATCTGGCTCCACTTAAGCACCTGAGTTTCAAGATGTAGGTTCCAATGTACTTGGGCAAGTTCCACCAGGGTTCCTCCAAATCCTGCATAATAACTAGCACAGAGGTAGAAGGAACACTGTTTCCTGTTAGAACACAGTGGGAGATATATATGGTCATGGCTGCAGCTAAAAAGCAAGTTAACAGAATCTTGGGGATAGGAGAAGAGATGGGAAGAAGCAGAGCTCTGAACAGCAGTGAAAGGTCAAGGATGAATTCCTTTTGCCTCCAACACCAATAAGGAAAGGTGATTTGACTGTGCAGTTGGTTACAGTCCATAAACTAAGCAAGCACATTGCCATCACACAGTGAACCTACCTGTCATCATTCCAGGCGCCTCAGGGAAGTCAAGCCAAGAAGGCTGATGGGGATGGGGCAGGGAGCTGTCCTGAAGATACTGGCAACAGAAAGGGTCACATGTGTTCCTTGGTAGGAAGTGTGTTTCCTACTACTTCAGGAGGACCCCTTGGGCTGGCCTTATCTGGGGTTGAAGGCTGAGGGACTGCTGTATCATAAATGTAATATCCAATTGCAAAAAGACAAAAAACCAACAAATACTGAGGAGGGTGTGGAGCAAAAGAAACCCTCATATTAGCGGGAAATGTAAATTAGTATAGCCATTGTGGAATGCTGGTGTTGTTCATAGAGAGCAGTATGGCAGCCCCTCAAATACTAGAAATAGATATACCTTATTATTCAGCTAGCTTTGGGACTCTACCCAAAGGAAATGACATCAGCATTCCAAATGCACTTTAGGCCCATTGTACACACACTAGCTAAGATACATCACCAGTGCACCAATGGGCAAAGAAAATGTGTTGTATATACATGGTTGAATATTGTTTAGACAGAAAAAAAAACAAAAACAAAAACACGGACTCCTGCCATTTTCAACAACATGGATAAGCCTGCAGGATATTATGCTAATGTATTAAGTCAGGGACATATAGACAAAATTCATGCAATCCCACTCATCTGTGGAATCTTTTAAAAAGCTAATTTCATAGAGACCAAAAAGAAAAAAAAATTGATTCCTGGAAACTAAGAGCTAGGAGGTTGATCAATGAGCACAGTGTAACTGTTTGATGGGAGCAAGAAGCTCTGGTGTGCTGTGGTACACAAAGGTGAGTATAACTAACAACAATCAAGCATCAAATGCCTCAAAATAGCATGGAGAGAGGAACCTGAATGTGCTCACCACAAGGAAATGACAGAAGTCTAAGGTGACTAATAGCCTATCAGAGTATGTTTCATAAATTTGTATAAATACTATATGTCAGTCAAGGTAAATTTGAAATTAAAACCAGAGAACACAGCATCTGATCTCAACATACCTGTAACTGACTTGGTCACAGTCATAAGCATGTGACTTTGACCAGAGCTTTTGCCTCTGAATTTTTGTGCTTGCCTGGAAGAGAAGAGAGTATTTTACTGGGCCAGGTGAAGTTCTTATAATAAAATGTAGGTAAGTCACTTAGCATAGTGTCTACCCCACTGTATTCAATAAATGCTAACTGTTATAATTATCATTATTATTACTATCATTATAATTCAAGTAACAGTTTATACTGACACTTGAAGCACCTGAATATACCAGAACTTTAGAGGAGTATAAGAATTTTTTGAAGGAATGAAATAAAAAACATCTGCAGATGAAAAGACGGCTAACTCTTCAGACTGGTTGCTATAAATACACATCCAGACAGGACATTGCAAGGGTGCTCTGCAGGCACGCCTCTGGATGTTGATGAGGTTTCCCCAGGACTGACCACCAGAAGCCTGGAGCACATCTCTGAATCAGTGACTATCCTTCCTGGTCCTAACACTTCAAACTCTTGTTTTAGATCATCCTTGTGTAAGCACAACTTACACATAACACAGTGTAAATATTTTAGGTCCATGGTTTTGATGAGTTTTGGCAAAAATATTCCCATGTGAACAGGATCATCAAAGTAATAAGTATTACTCCCACAAAAGTTCCCTTTTACCCCTTCCCAGACAAGATGCACCTCTCCCCACCCACCTGTGCTGCAGGTAACCATTGCTGTGCTTCCTGTCACTGTAGATTAGATTTCCTGGCTCTTGGCCTTCCAAAAAACCCCAAATCAATCAAACAGTGGGGAATCTTCTGTGTCTGTCCCCTCTTGCTCAGCATGACATCTCCAAGTTCATTCTCTTGTGACTGCTTTGCTTTTTCAGTTGTTGCATAGTATTGCATTATATGGATATACCACATATTGATCCATTCACCTATTATAGCTGCTTCCATTTGGTGGCTATTATAAACAAAGCTGGAATCAACCTTCACTTCATGTGCTTTCATTTCTCCTGGGTATGTATGAAGAAGTGTTAATTTTAAAAGAAATTTTCAAGCAATTCTCTGAGGGGTTAGATCACTTGACACCCCCACCAGCTACATGGCTGCACATCTGGGCTAAGAGGTGCATATAAAGTAGGGGTCATGAAGAAGCCTGCTCTGGCTAGGAAGGAAGATTTTATCACTGACATTGTTTGGAAGTGTGGGCGCATGGTAATAATAAAACACAGATTTTCTCCCGGTGATTTTATTATTGTGTTCAGGTTCCCTATAGATGATGTGCTGCCTTACTCAGACTGCTGGCATCATCCTACCTGTGGCACACCACTGCTGACCAGTGCCTAGACTGGTCAGTATTCTAAATGTTAACTGCCTTGGTGTCTGCATCTTGTTACTTCACTATAGTTTGAATTTGCCTGGACCCCAGCAGTCAGCCAATCCTTTCCTCCCGTAGAAGTGTAAGCTGCAGAGGTCAGAGACTCCAGAGGACAGACAGAGGCTATCTCCTTTGTCCATTTAACTGTTACCACTGCCTCTCTTTATTAACCGCATGCTCACTTGAGAAGCTGTCTTCTGGCCCACATGCTGTCAGGTATGTTTCTGATCCTTCTTATCCTTCTATCACATCCCTTTCCCTCTGATGGCCGCAGGTGGGTTCCTCCAGGGTCTTGCTGCTAAAGTCCTACCCTTACCCTCCAGCCCACATCACAGAAAGGACTAAGTGCTGGACTTCATTCTTCTTGAACAGTCTCCATCTGCTTTTCTGATTTAGTTTCCATCTTTAGGTTTCCTTGTCTCCTTGCTCATATCCACACTGGAAACCTGGAGTCAGGACAAGGCAGTTGGAGGCCACTCTGTCCCTCTCACTGTGGATCACCAGGATCTTCCCAAGGGCTGTGAACTCTGGTACCTTCTAGCATGAGTGGCAAGGTGCTGGCAAGTAGAGGCCCAGTTCAGTAATGGGACACTAGTTGGTAAAAGACAGGAAAGTAAGTGGGAGTCAAGGAGGACAAGGACCTGTAAAAACTGGCCCATGTGCCACCGTAGGATACTATTAGTATCCAACTTGTGGGCAGATTGTAAGGATTAAAAGAGATGCTGCATAAAAGGCACTTAGTATAATGTCTGGCACCAAATAATTGCTCAATAACTATTAGCCATTAGATCAGGATCCCTTTTATCTGACACAATATGGACTGGTGTTGGTCAGTTAATGGAAAAAGTTGGTTGAAAAGAGAAATCAGAGAAAATTATACTATCTATCTTCAACATTTTATTTTAACTTAAACCATATAAGTGTGCATCCATTCACTGTCCTTTGATGTAGATCCAATGCCTTCCCTTTGAGTATGGGTCCATGGATGGGCGTACCCTACTGCCTTTCCTGACTTAGCCACACCCCGTCATGCATCATTTACCATTTCCAGTTTCCTTTTCTCTAAAGTGGTGTGAAACTTTTCACTTGCCAAGCTAGCAGAATGAAGACTTGTTCTGGATGTCTTCAATGCTACCTTACCCACATGTCACTAATCAGCAGTGCTTTGTAGCAACCCAGGTCATTTGATCTTCCCAAATATTTTAATGTGGTTTGCATAGGAATAAGGACACATTTTATTTCCACTTTCACTATTTCATGTTTGCAGAACATTTCATCCCATTATTTAACTGAAATAAGGCTTCTACAAAGGCAGTGAAGATATCAAAGAGACGTAGGAACCAAGATCTTGGTCCTGTCAGCAAGCCCCACTCACCCAGTGGGAGCTGCAGTGCAGACTAGAAAAGGACGTGCTGGCAAAGGGCAGGCTGGGAGGGGTGCATCTAGAAAGAGGGTACCAGAAGTGGGCTTCTGGCCAGTCTCATTCATTCGGTTGTGGACACCAGCAAATATACTTTAAGCAGGACTGAAGAACAACCAGTGTCTGGCAGATGGATTAGGTAGAAGCGGTTGAGAGAATCCCTGCATGTCTTGTACCTGTATCATTTGCTGTTGAACTTTGTCTTGACCTTTGGAATTAGTTACCACACCTCTGGAAGAATCAGTGAGATAAGTTGTTAGGAGTTATATGACTTGGGTTCTAGTCCAGATTTCGCTACACACACACCTAATGGTGTTGGCAATGACCCTTTCTACAACTTCTTAGAATAAAAGTCTGATGATCCATGGGAAGAAATTTTGCCTGCATCACCCATGAGCTTCTAAGGAACTGGCATGAGGAAACCTTTGTGTGCTTTTGGGCACATCCTTAGTCATAGCAGTCTGTCTTGTCATTTGACTGGTTATTGTAACCCAGATGCCAAATGTCAGGTCATGTCACATTTGGGGGTGTCTTCAAATTTCATACCCAGTCACTCAGGAGAAAAAAGGGCAAGGGAGTGCTCCTGCTGTCAGTTCTTCTCAGCATCTCCTCTTGCTGTCCCTCTGCCCTTTCTCTGCTGCCAGTGTGGTTTATCAGGCGGAGCCTTCCAACCGGGCACTGTCAGGAAGCACTGCCCTGTTGGAAATCCTTGTTAGTTCAATATGCCTGTTTCCCACACACGTTACTTTCATGCCTGTTCTCAACATGAGTCTTTTGTGGGTAGGGGTTGTGTTCAGAATATAAACACTGAAGCAGTATCAAAGAGCCCTCATACATTTGCACCTACACCTACAGGCTGTGGTAAGCGATGGAGACAGCAAGGAGCAACCGAGGAGACCTTACACTCAGCGCAGAGCTTTGGGGGAAGTGGAGTCCAGAGCCCTTTATTTGGGATACCCACTGCAAGGGATGACTCTGTCCTACCTGGTGCACATTATGAACTTCCCAAGGCATGGCACCCCACCCTGTGATAGTCATTTGTACCTGGAAATAGAAAATCTCCAGGAAGGAAAGGACACTAGTGTGCCAGTCAAGGCCCTGGGATGTGAGTCTGTGAGAGTCTTTCCATTGTTTCTTAGTGGAAACTGAGGAATGCTTGAGGACATCAGAGGATAAAATGAAAGACAGAGGCAGTATTTTTTTTTTTTTTTTTTTTTTTTTGTGTGTGTGTGTAGGAGAAGAGGATACATAAGGGAAGAAGCCAGGAGAAGCCCCTAGGACAGGAAAGGAAAGAAAGCCTAATGTGTCAATACCAAACCTTGTGATGTTCTCTAGTGAGCAACTGCATTCTAGAGACAGCTCACAGATGAGCAAGAAAAGACTCAAGCTGCCATTTTCCATTCCTTTGTGTGTGTGTGCATGTACATATATCCCCATAGAAAACCCACAGTGACCCAGCATTGTTGTAAGAGTCCATGGAATGAACATAGTGACATTTTGAGCATTTTTTTGTTCCTGTCTAAACACAACCCTGCTTTTCCCCTCTCCATCTGTGTTCCTTCAGCAGAAACATGTACCAAAAGAAGGGAAGGATGAAGCCTCATTCTGGGAAGTATGTAGGGATGCAGCCCAAGCTGGGAATGTGGCAGTGTTTCCCAAACATCTTGAGGACAGGAATAAGCCCCATGCCACCATCAGCCACTGAGTGCCTGTGTGGGTCCTTGTGCCCTTCATACAGCTGACACTGGTGGTTTTGCCTTCATGTTACTGATCTGGAACAAGTCTCCCTGAACAAGTGTTATCTTGCTTGCTTAATAGACCATATAGACCCCTCTTTGAAGACAGGAAGAAAGGCTCTTGGGGAAGCAGAAATGACTTGTGAAATCCTGGTTCTATCCCTTCTGTGACCTGAGCTAATCATTTATTTTCTCTGAGCCTTACCTTTAGACATATAGTAGGCTATGATTAAACAGGACCTTGGTATAGTTCTTGACATAGGACACAGAAGGTGATAACCACTCATCTTGCATGTTGTGACTTCATATCCTTGTCCCTGGAGGGATGCAAGTGTCATTTGATGGGGACAGAGCCAGAGCAGAGGGACCTTGCCCCGGGGGATTGCCAGGCACAGATGCCATTTAGCGGAAGATTCAGAACTCTCTATGGTCCACTCCTCCAGACTTCTGCTGTGCCCCAGAGTCCTCCATAATATAGGGGAGCCTACAGCATGGTTTTCACGACTGTAAGTGATGCACAGAGCAGCTCCATGATGCCCATCATCACTGGAAAGGCCGTGTGGTGCTAACAGGAAGAGAAGATTGATCCCACTTACTTGGAAAGGTCCAAGAAGACAGAATTTGAAAGAGACTCACATTTCTGCAGTCCTCCTCCTGGGAGCTCAGGCACAGAGGTAAGAAACATCAGCTGCAAAGCTCAGGACTTCAAGATTTGGAGAGAAGGGACCTAGAAGTGGTAGGATGGTTCTTTGCCTTGTAGGTCACCAAGGGTTATGCAGATTGTTAGGGGAAGTGAAGACACAGTATTTAGGAAGGAGGCGAAGTGCTATCTGGTGGGACATAGACAGAGGAATAGGAACCTGTTGCAGTCAGGTTCACATTGCTAGTAGAAATCATGCAACCCAGAGCAGCTTGTGAGAAAAAAAGAAGTTCATTCTGGATTACAGACTCGAGGGGGAAGCTCCACGATGGCAGGGGAAAATGATGGCATGAGCAAAGGGTGAACATCACCCCCTGACCAACATCAGGTGGACAACAGGGATAGGAAAGTGTGCCAAACACTAGCAAGAGAGAGCTGGCTATAACACTATAGGCCCGCCCCCTGCAACACACTGCCTCCAGGAAGCACCAATTCCCAAATTTCCATCAGCTGTGAACCTAGCATTCAGAACAGCTATGTTTATGGGGGACACTTGAATCAAACCACCACTTTCTGCCCCTGGCCCCCATAAAGTGATAACCATACATGATGTAAAACGGAATACATTCATCCAACTGTAAAACCACCACAGAACCCAAGGCCTCGTGCTGCTAACCAGCAACATGAAAACAGAAATGGGGTGCTCATCCTGTCTTGGGTTTGGGTAGTTTGATGTCTGGACTCATGAAACGCTCTAGTTTTAGGACTATAAAATTAACTAGCATCATCACCAGTCTGCCAATTTAAGGTGATGATGGTGGACTTCCTTATTCTTTGGGAAACTTTGGGCCTCTCTGAGGAAAGTGGGAGATTTGATGTCATTTCTCACTCCCAGGAAGGAAGAACCAGAGCCTTCCTCTAGAATTGTAATATACACAGCAGATGGGTTCTTTGCCAACATGGCCAGAGACAAATCTGACAAGCAGTGGCTGGCACATGAGTAGACCCTGCTTTCCCACACCTCTTCTTAGAAGGGCAGATAGGAGCCATTTTGTTTCCCAGGAAGCAGCTCATGGAGTCCACCCGAGCATATTGCCCACTGAGAGCGCCAGCAGGCATAACTATGATAGAGGGAGACCACCTCTGTTATGATATGGTCCACGGCCTCCCTGAAATCTGATGCTCATGTATCTACCTTATCCACTGGATTCTTCTCCTGGGGTCAGGGACACATGCCCCCTTCTAACACTATGTTCAGCACATTGTGTGTGTGTGTTCTGCAGAGCACTAGATGCAAAAGTCTCTGTCCACAGATCACTTTGCCTAGCAGCAGGTCCACTGCCTGTCATATCTGAGAGTAGGCAGAAAGTAAGTACCATGACTGCAGATTACAGCCATGCTGTAGGGTTTGAAAGGCCCAAGAATTCAGAAGCCCAGAAATACTATCACGCTCCAAATGGAGCTTAAGCGGGCCCCTGCATACCTCAAACTCCAGGCTTTACTCTCTGTTGGAGGCAAGTAAAGAATCCCTCTTCTCATTATATCAGAGCCCGCTCCTAATATAAAACTAGGTAAAAAGGGCATGAGATAGCCCTCAAGGATGGGAAATGAGTAATGAAGTAAACCACTTATTTGGTTTCTGTAAATAGCCTGCACTATAAGCCTTAATAGCCCACACTGTAAGCCTTAGTAGCTCGCACCATAAGCTGTAGCAGCCTGCCTCAGACCACCAAGGTCATAGGAGGCTGATACCATACTCTGCTACCCCCACCTAAGGAACTGCGCAAATGCTGACCTCCAAGGTCATAGGAGACTGGTACCACACACTGCTACTCCCACCCAAGGACCTGCGCAAATGCTGACCACCAAGGTCATAAGAGAATGATTGGTCCACGAGGGGCTTCAACAAATTAAACTAATTGGCTTAGAAACTACGGGGTGGCACAAACTGACTGGCTCGCACCCTGCAGGCTCCTGATATTAAAAAAATGATTGGTCTAATGCACAGGCTTTGTTAGAAATCCTATAAAAACTGTCCCGTTCCTGCATTCGGGGCTCTGCAGTCCTCTACCCCTGTGCGGTGTACAACTGTGGGCCCCAGCGCGCTTGGAATAAAATCCTCTTGCAGTTTGCATCAAGACTCCTTCTCGTGAGTGATTTGGGGTGTTGCCATATACGGGCAGAGCATGGGGTCCCCCTCCTGGGGTTCCTTCAGGTTGTAACTAAGTGTAATACCACGAATGTATGGCTCCCATAGACTCAGGTGTTTTGATAAAATTGAGCTTGCAACTTGAGCACCTAGCAAGAAGATCCCTGCTCTGGGGGTGTGCGTCCCCGGGGGTAAGTTCCCAGAGTCCAGCCCTAAGGTGTATGGAGAGTAGTTTGGTGCTCTGGCTGTTCACATTTGGTGCAGGTGGGTTTGTGGCACTGGTTAGTGGTGATGTCTCTCTGCTTGGATCTATGAAAGTCAGCCAGCTTCTTCCACCTTTGTGTTCCTAAGGGATTTGTCAGCCTGAAATAAAGCCTTTCCTACAATGATCTGTTTCTGATTGGATGTTTGTCCAGCAACTTGAAGCTGACTGCAAACACTAAGGTAGGGCCAAATGGAGTATCAGTGGAAAGGAGTGGGTTTGGAAATGACAAACGGCCTGTCCCAAGGCTCACATAAGCTTGAGGAAGAGATGGGAAAAGATGATCCAGAGACCCTGCACCCCAGCACAGTGAATGGTCGGTCCGTTCCCATCCAGAAGCACCACATGAAATGAAGGGCTGACAGGGAAGGTGGCACGGTGACCATAAAGTCCCTGAAGCCAGAGGACCGGGTGTGGACCCCACTGTGCTCATCCATGAGGCGAGCCCAGAGATGGGCCTGCAGTGATAGAAGATGCCTAGCATAATGTACCCCTTAGAGTGGCTGCTCCACAGATGGTGTTGTTTGCCAGGCTGCCAATTAAAGAAAACACCCAAACTTGCAAAAAGAAGGTTAAAAGCAGGTCTGAGAGAAGAGATGTCAGCGCCTGAGGAGAAAGCTCTCCAGGAGATGAATGACCTTGTGAGGGGCTCGCCGGGGAGGTGCTGGTGAGGTGAGTGACTGGCGTTTAGCTGAGCCAGGCTTTCTGGGCCCGCTATCCGGCCTCCTCGGCGTGGGAAGAGTGCCCTGCGTGTGGGCTGCCAGCGCTCGGAGGCGCCGAGTAATTACTTAGCCGTTTACCAGCACCGCAGACATCCAGGGTGCACTTCAGCCATCAATTAGCTCTGCTCACGGCCCCCCTGTGAGGCCCAGTGGTGTCAGGACTCCCATTTTTCAGCCAAGGAAACTAAGGTGTAAACAGGTTAAGCAACCAGCCCAAGGTCATGCCTTAAGTCAAGCGGTCACCAGGCGCAGAGGCTGCGTCCTTGCTGACTCCCCGGCCTGTCCTTAGCCCACTGGCCCATGCCGCTGCCCATAAAATCCACCGTTTATATCTCGTCAGAAAGCCAGGTAGTGCACCCGGGACATTAGGAGCTATACAGAGAGGCCATTCAGCTGATTTTCAAGGCACTGTAGGGTTTTAAAGAAATGTTTAACCCCTTGCTTTGAGAGGGCGGTCTGGGGCACCATGACCTTAATTAGCAGTTTCTTTGCAGGACTGCTGGAACTGCACCAAAGCTGGCTCTTAGGGCTCCTGGCCTCAGCCCCCCTTTTCTCTGCTTGCTCCTTTCTGTGGCCTGAATGGTCATGTATGCCCTCTTAAATGTATGAATTTGAAATTATGTTGAACCCTTAGCTCCAGATTGAAGCAGTTAAGAGGTGAGCATTTGGGAGAAAATTCAGTCATGGGAACAGAGCTGTCACAACTGGTTTTAAATCCTTACAAAAGAGGCCCTAGAGAGAGCTTTCATTCCTTCCTACCACTGGGGGAACTACAGGGAGAAGTTGCCATGAACCAGGGAGTAGGTCCTCATCAGACATCATATCTACCAGTGCCTTGATCATGGGCCTCTAGAACTAAGACAAATAAATGCCAATGTGTACAAGCCACACAGGCAGTGATAGATTGCAGCGTTCTGAATGAGCTAAGGCACTCTGGCAGATATTTGTTCCAGCACTCCCTGGGGGTCACAGAGAGAGTCACTTTACAGACACCGAGATGTTACAAACCAAAGGACTCCTGTCTAACTTACTGTCAGTCCCAGGAGTTTTCTAGTAGCTCTCATATAGAATAAAGTTACCCAAGTTGGAAAGGCTTCCACAGGTGTGCCAGGGAGATAGATGACTAGGGTGGGCAGTCATGAACCTTCTGTGACTTCATGATTCTCAGGTCACATAAACCCTCTCCTGGGATACTTGCTCCAACCTCATGCCTGCTCAGTTTATCCAAATTCCTTACTTTCTTTTATTTTTTAAAATATTTATTTATTTGACAGAGAGAGGGAGGGAGGGAAGGAGGGAGGGAGGCCTCTAGCCACTGCAAATAAACTCCTGATGCATGGGCTACCTTGTACATCTGGGGAATCTAACCTGGGTCCTTAGGCTTTGCAGGCCAGCACCTTAACCCCTAAGCCATCTTTTCAACCCCAAATTCCAAACTTTCTAAGGATGCTGGCTATTCAAGGCTGTCAAGTCACCTTCCAGGCACCATCAGTACCCTTTCCCTCATCACTGTTTCCCTGAATCCAATCTCTCACCTCCCTAAAGCATCTTCTTAATATTTCTTGAATTTGTATCTGGGATGCCTAATCTGAGCCCCTCATAATAGCTCATCTGGGCCACTGTGACAATGTCTTAACTGTACCTCAAGTCACATCCTCTGCTCTCAGATCCATCATCACATAGCAACCAAAGCACCTTCCTGAACTTCATAGGCTCTACTCAAAAATGCATTATTTTAGCCAGGTGTGGGGGTACACACCTTTAATCCTATCACTCAGGAGGCAGAGGTAGGAGGATAGCTGTGAGTTCAAGACCAGACTGAGACTACACAGTGAATTCCAGGTCAGCCTGGGATATAGCAAGACCCTACCTTATAAAAACAAAACAAAACAAAAACTTATCGTTATTGCCTGGTGATGAAGCCCAAGATCTTCAGTGTGGTCTTTGAGGCCCCAACCTCCTTTCTGGGTTTTCACCACCCAGCATCCTTCCCTCCAGCCACATTGCTGTACTCACGATACACACCCTTCAGTGCCCTCCTGTGCCTTAGCACCTCTTGGAAAGAAAGCCTCCTGCCCTCACAAGCTGAGTCTTGCCGTCCTTCACCATTCCACTCAGGCTATAAGATCATTCTCAGGGCTCAACTGGGCCTAATGAGGTGAGTTGTTCATTCACCCAATATGCGGGGGAGTGGAAGAGGACACTGGCCTGCCTTTCCACGGGGTCCTAGGATGGTGTCATAGAAGTGGCCACTAAGCAACTGCACAATAAATGCAAATCAACTGCTGATCTTAGTCTATGTTTTCAGTGGGTGATAATGAGCTTACAGGTGAAGGAGAGCAATGGATTGATTCCAACTGGGCTGTCACAACCCACCAGAGCAACTGTGCAATGACTACAAATCAAGCCAGCTCTCGGTGTTCTGTGGAGATAGCAGAAAAGTTACACCATCTATCTGACTGCCATTCCCTTCCTGATAAACCAAAGGATTTGGACTAAATCTGTGGTTTCCAAACTGTGCTGAGAACCTGGATCAGGAGACTTTGGTCCTGCTGCTGGGGCCCAGAGACAAGGGCTCTAAGTTCCTAGGATCTACCCTTCTTTAGGCAGAAATATCCTACTTTTATCTAATTTTTTTGACTGGGATTCTGCATAAAATAATATTCAATTAAGATTCTTTAGCTAAAGAACCCTTGAGAACTACTAAACCCAACAACAGGGCCAAGTGCATTATTGACAGGGTCAAGGTGCCTTTGAATGTCCTTCCAGTCCTACACTTGTGGCCTCAAAGTAAAAACTCCTTTCATACAAACAGGACATCACGGAGCCAGCAATCACACACTGCAATCAGAAGGAACCAAGGGAAACATTTCTTTCCTTTCGACCTTTGAGAACCTCTAGAGGCCTCAGGCACAGAAGGCAGAAAAGTTCAGGCTGTGGGCTGTGTCTGGGCTGGTGGGCGCCTAATTGCAGAGGACAGGCAGGGTGAGGAAGGCGAAAGCCGGGGCTGAGTGTCACTGAAGGGACTGACCTCCAGCTACTTGGGCTGCAGAGTGGGCCAGGGGCTGGCCAGGGGGAATCTGGAGCCTGCTGTGCCACAGTATATGCCAGATCTACCCCCTTTGCCCAGAAGCAATCAGACCCATTTCCATTCCCTCACAGGCCAAGTTCCCTTTTCCAGGAAGAGAGAGGGCGTGCTGGGAGTAGAGTAGGTGGTCAGGAAATCGCATAGCTTCTTCCTAGACGTGGAGCCAACAGTTCTAACACCTCTCTGTGTTGGTAACTTTCCTGCCTGCCTGCACCTTCCTCCGTGACAGCCCTGGGATCATTTCCAGGGCTTCACGCTCACAGCGTAGATCCAGACAGGCACAGACATACTTGTATGTAATCCAACTCTGCTGACTCGCTCCAGGCTTTTGGTTAGGGAAGTGCGTGAGTTTATATTCCAGTTCCTTTTTGTTTTAAACCCGGAGAAATAGAGACCAGCTCTCCCAACCCCACAGCGAGAAGCTAAAATGAAACACGCACGGAAGCTAGGGTGGCAGAGGTTGAAAGATAGGCAGGAGAAGCTCCCGAGGCTCCGGACCCCAGCAGGTCCAGTAGGAAGGATGGTGATTTGGTTGCTCCCTCAATTTTCTTCCTTCCCCGTCGTCCACGATGGCCTGAGTGGTGATGCCGCTACTTCAGTCAACACCATAATTCTCAAGTCTCCTTCTTTGCTGCTTTTTCTGCTAGCATGTATATGGTATCTGCCCGGTGCCCAGTCTGGAACGTTTCCCTGCATGCATGTAGACTTCAGAGCAGCCCACAGCAAGGGCCTCCTTGGGAGCCCTAAGGACTGGAGCAGCACTAATCAGAGGCCCAGACCCTGCCCAAACTCAACATCAAGGCTAAGCAGTCACCTGCCAGGAGCAGGTCTATCTTTCTGAGCAGCCTGAGTCCCAGAACACCAGGGCCTCTGCACATGACAGGTACAAACGGGCATCTGTGCCAACCCTGCCTCCATCGAGCAGTTTCCGGAGACTATCTGTGCACCACTTCCGCTTAGCTACAGAATTGCTCAGTGAGAGAAGTGTGGTAGACAGTGGAGCCTTTCAGAGACTCACTGCACCACACCCATATAACTTCAGTGAACACTGAGGAAATATATGGATACTGTTCTTTCCTGTTTCCCAAACCCAAGGACGCTGAGGCGGGAAGAGGGACTGTGCCTTTCTACTCATTTCCGGTGGTCAGGAATGATACCAGGTGGAAAAGAAATGCTTCAAGATGTCATTGATTCTCAAGGGAAGTTTTAGACTTGGGAGCTCCAATTGATTCCAAAGGGGTTGCCCCACACTTTCTGCAGCATGCAGACAGCACACGTCTTGCCCGCTTGCACAGTGCTGTTCTTGCAAGTAACAGGCTGCAGTCATGAAGACACACATTTTCCACTTTGGGATCAGTTTTTCTCTTCATGTACAACTTCTCTTGTATCACAATATTATGGAGCCAGACTCTTGTGGTTTGTTCCCCAACAGGTTCATGTGGTGAAGGTGTGGTCCCCAGCACGAGGTCCTGTTGAAGGTGATTGCACTGTAAGGATAATTACTTCATCAGCGGATTAGTCCACAATGGGTTCCAAACTGGATGAATATGAGCAGGTAAGGCCTAGTTGGAGGAAGAGGGAATGTGACATACCCTCTTCAGAGGTAGATCTTGTGCTTGGCACCTTCTTGCCACTCTCTCTGCTTTTCAGCTGTCATGAGGTAAGTGGCATTCTTCCACCATGCCCTTTTGCCATGTTGTTTCTATCTTACAACGGGCCAAAAGCAATGAGGCCAGTACACTGTGGGCTGAAACTATGAGCCCAAATCAATGCTTTCTTCTAAGTTGTTTCTTTCAGGTGTTTTGTAACAGTGGCAAAAAGTGAGAACCAGAAATCACTGAGATGGTGGTCTAAGAGTTTCTAAATGTATACTTATTCTTGCAGTGAACAAGGATGGATACACTTTGCCAGGAATGCCCTCTCCAATCTGGCCCTTCCTGCTGGGGAAGAAACAAATTCCGTGAGGCTCCCAGCCAGCAGCTGCAGTGAAAGCCAGCTTTGCCACCTGAACATAGGACAGGCGATCGTATGGATGGTTTGCAGTCTCCTCCAAAGGATGTCTCTGTTTTCTGGCCAGGCAGAGGAGGCCTAAAACTGGGCCTGTCCCATCCCAATGCTAAAGCCCTCAGGGGACCCACAGGGTAGGACTAACAGTGCCGCAGGTGATTGCTGAGCTTCTGTGGACCTGGGCACTGGCTTCTCACAGGCTGTTTTTGAAAACCCATCTGTCATCTGTACTCAGCCATTCCAGAGGTGGTTGATTCACACAGACCATGCGGTAGAGACCTGTCAGCTTTGTTTACTCAGTTTGTTTATGGTCCAAAGGCTATAGGAGGACAGGGCCGGCAATGCAAGCAGTTCCTGATAGAAGCAGTCAGTCTACTTAGCTGCAGAGGGGATGCTGTCTTGGTGAGCCCAGAGCAGGGCCTCTTGGGGAAGAGAAAGCCAGACCACTTCCTTTCTGGAGCTTCTGGAACATTACAAAAGAAAAGCTAGAGCAGGGGTTCACAAACTGTGCTATATTGTTTAGTGTTTACTTCGAAGAAATTCACACTTGAACATATGCACACAAACACAGGGCAGTGTAATTATATAATTGCAGGACAAGGATAGGATTTCATTCTAATTTACATAATCACTGACAGGCAACGTGTTCAGGGTATTAAATGGAACATAATAATAAAACACTACAAGATGCTTCCCCCTGTTCTGCCAGCACACCCTCTGACAGTACAGGCAGCTCTGTAGGCCACATCCAGGCTTGGCATGAAGGCCCTTTCTGATAGATCTTAGTGTTGGGGACAGGGTTAGACTATGATGGCACTGAGTTTCATGAGGAAGGAAGGACACTAGGAGGGCCAGCTTGTCCTCCATGGACTTCAGAATTCCCCCAAACGCCTATCTCACATCTCTTCAGCTTATTTCCCATGTGGCTGCCCAGGGAGTTTTCCATCAATGCAGACCCTACTTAGTCAGTTCTGCCTGTGAAACCCTCAGTGTATCCCATCATTTTGGGCACACTAAATGTTGCCCCACAGATATGACCACAGAGATGCCCATGGTCTTTTATACTGTTCTCTTTGGATAGAGCTCAGTTAATAGACTAGAACATGGCAGAAGCAATATGAGTGACATCTGAAAGTAGGACATAAATGGCACAGCTCTGTTTCATTTTCACTGTGTCCTTTGTCCCCTGTCTAAGCCAAGGATTCCCAGGCCATCCCTGCTTCTGGATCTAGACATAGCCGAGCAGCCTCTAATCTGATTCCTCCTTGTATTAATTAATTACATTCTTGTTGGTGAGTCAAAATATCTGACAAAAATCAGTTTAAGTTCCTTGTAGGCTGGTTGTCTTTGAACTAGAACATGCTGTGCAAGCTGTTGGGGGAGAAAAGTCATCAACAGTCCTAATCCATCTGTGGACCCTGGGTACACCACAACCACCTTCCAGGGAAAGTATGTCCACTGGTGCAATAGTGGCATGAGCATTATTGGAGTAATCCATTGAGTTTTGATTAGATTAAGGCCCACTCTGCAGGAGAGATTCCATGCCTGGTACTATAAACACTGCAAAAAGTTTATGGCTGGGGACATAGGCCCTAAGGGGAAACCTATTACAGTTATGCTAAGCAGACAGCATGTCAAACTGCCATCTAAACACCGATATTTGTGCTCATGGAGTAGTAATGCTTAAAGCCTCTATCACAGAAGTTTATTGTATTGGCCCTTATACCTTATCCCCTCTTGAGATCCCCACCTATACAGTGTTCATTCTCAACACTATATAAACACCTGCCTGTTACAATAAAGTGAGATCCTGCTTTGACAAGACTCCCGCCTTGGTTTGTTCCTGGCCGTCGACACTCACCTTCCTCCTCAACCCCTTGGAACCAGCAGGCCTGGTCCTTCCTCAGCACTACCTGCCGGGGGAGCCGGCAACAATGGACAGAGGTTAATGCAGATATACACAGAGGGCTGAGAATAAGTGGACACTGTGTGCTCAGCCTCAGAGAGGACATCTAAACCTCCCCTCCAAGGCTCAGAGTCCCTTGGAAGAGGGGCTAGAAAGAATGCAAGAGCAGGAGGATGAGAAGGAGGCCTGAAAAAGTGTGTATCCTACATATATAATGGCTGTTACACTCATGAATTCATAAAGCTATGGTTTCCTGCAAAATAGTAACCCCATCATTATTTTATTTTTGGTGAGAGAAGGGTCCATGAGACACCCCCACCTCTCAGTTTAGCTAATGGGAACTAATGGTTGCTAGGGTAGAGGAGTCTGGTTCATTAGTAGTGTAGCCACCATTCCATAGTAAATGACATTCCCCTCAAGATCATGCCAAGAACAGTAGCATAACTCAATGGGTCAAAAAGGCATGAAAATAAAATAAGGACTAATATGAAGAAGGGTATTAGATGAAGGAGAGAGAGAGGATAGAGTAATTGAGGGGAAATAAGATCAAGGTATATGATACATATGTATTAAGTTGTCAAAATGATAAAAAATAAAAATAAATAAATCAGAAGCTTGAGAGAGAAAGGGTTTATTTCAACTTACAGTTCCAGGGTCCAGGTTATAGCAGTGGAGGCACGGTGGTGGGAGCGTGAGGCAACCCATCACATTCAGCCCACGGTGAAGATACACAAAGCAATGAATGCTGGTGCCCAGCAAGCTCTCTCATTTTGTGAGTTTGGGACCTAGCTCACAGTGAAGGCAAATCTTCACACCTCAACTAACCTAATCATGATAATCCCTCACTGACATACCCAGAGGCTCACCCACTCTACATAAGCCCGCACGGGTGATCCTAGGGCCTGTCAGCTTGATGATCAGCTTAAACCATCACACACCTCCCTCCCCTCCACAACTCTGCACTACCATGACCTGTTTACCCCCAAGCTCTCTCATACTCTCAACCCTTTCCAGCTTTCCCCCTTCCCTATCTCCAAACAGAATACCACCTCACTGGTGTGCCCAGGGTCACTATCACCCACTCAGCAGCACTGCTCTTTCTCTCAGGGGCCACTTTCTCCTGGGCTTGGACATGGCTGGTTTTTCTACTTTCTCCTCATTGTCACCACTGGATTGTCATCCCCGTTTCCTGTCTAGAAATGCTCAAGCCTAGTGTTGTCAGACTGCCTTAATTTATTCAGGTTTCTATAATGAACTATCGTAGGCTGGGTTGGCTTAAATAGGAGAAATTTTTTTCTCAGTGTTCTAGAAGCTAGGCAGTTCAAGATCCAAACAAAAGCAGATCCAGTGTGTGATGAGAGCTTCTAACAGAACAGGGGAGGCCTATGGGGTCTCTCTTATAAGAGCACTAATCCCATTCATGAAGATTCTACCACTGTATTCTTATCATCTCTCAATGGCCTTATCTTCTGTACTATCATGTTGAGAGTTAAGATGTCACTATCTATATTTGGGATGCACATTCAGTTTATAACACAGACTGGCCAACCCACCATGCGCCTACCAATAGTGTCCCCTCCGTGCCTAACAAGACTGACTCCCTGATGCCTCACCCTTGCTCCTGGACGATCTTAGCTCATTTTAACCCACTTCTTTCATGGTCCTGGTTCTTTGCAGCACAGGATAATCCAATGCCAGGGCTCTTAGCTCCTGGTCTTCTCCTTGCCTAGCCTCGGACTTTTGTTCCTTACTTCCCTCAGCCAAGCACTCCAGTTGTGACCCTCAACCTTGTCACCAAGAGCAGCTTTACCTAATTCCAATTTCAAGCCTCCCTATTTTCAGCTAACTCCCACTACCTTCCTCTGTAGGCTGGACTGAGGCTCTCACCCGCTGCACCTGCCTTGCTCCATTCTCACATCCCCTCTGACTCAGATTGGATCTGGGGTCCATCGTAACAATGTCTCCTTGTTTACTCACCCAGCCACCCTTCCTCTGCTTCTTTCTCAGCTGGCTGGCAGCCCCCAGCTGTAGTTGAGTGCTCACCTCCTCTTGCCACACATTTGTGTCTGCGCAAGTATCCCAGCTGTTGGTCCCTCTTTATATTGAGTGCTTGCAGTTTCAAGCAGACCACGATACCACAGTTCTCTGATCCAGGCTGGATTCCCCTATTCTCTTTGATGATGGTCCAAACCTACTTTCTTCTCAAACATCTCAAACTTCCTCCTGCCCCACCCTTATCTACCCCCCAGTAACCACAGTTTCCACTTCCCTGAGAACACTGGATCCATATTCTATTTGATATGTGATGGTTGTTTTCAAGCAATCCTGATCCTACACTCTCGGAAGAATCAACTAGCTGGGCGTGGTGATTCACGCCTTTTATCCATCATTCAGGAGGCAGAGGTAGGGGGATCTCTGTGAGTTCGAGGCCATACAGAGGTTACATAGTGAATTCCAGGTCAGTCTGGGCTAGAGAGACCGTACCTCACAAAAATGTATAAACTAGATGCATATGAATGAAACATTTTTCATGGGTGTATTAGTCAGGGTTCTTTCGAGTAACAGAACTGATAGAACAGATATATATTACAAAGGGCACTTATTAGATGGGCTTACATAATACAGGCTGAGGTGTCCAACAGTGGCTTTCTACACAGTGCAGAGTCTCAGAACCTACTAGCTGTTCAACCTATGAGACTGGATGCCTCAGCAGTCCCAATCTGGCATCAAAGAGCTGGAAAGCCACTGGACTTCAGTCCGTGACAGAAGGCAAAGAAGCTGGTTTCAATGTCAGTGAAGGATGACATTGGAGAAATGTGAATGCCAGTGCTCAGTTTGCTTTCTTTCTTTCTTTCTCTTCAGTCCAGGATTCTAGCCCATGGAATGCTGCTGCTCATAGTTAAGGTGGGTCTTTCTACCTCAAATAACATAGCCTCATAACTCCCTCATGGACATACCCACATAGTCATTTTCATAGTTTTTCTAAACTATCATCAAGTTGACAAAAAAGGTAAGCAACCACAGGCACCATTCATCTTTTCTGTTTACGTGTGTAATGCTGGGTAGGTATATATGTGTGCTATATGTGCATGTAGGGGTATGTGTGGGTGGTTATGTGTGCATATGTTTGTGGAGGCCACAGGTTGATGCCAGGTGTCTCCCTCCATCTCGCTACCCTTTATTTGATTGGGAAAGGGTTCCTCACTTGAGCCCAGAGCTCATTGAGTCAGCTAGTCCAGCTAGGCAGCCTGCTCCAGGGATTCCCTGTCTCTGTACTGGGATTATACCCACCCAGCATGTATGTACATGTTGGGGATCAGAAATCTGGTCCTGATGTGGGATTTACAGGCACATGCCACCATATCCAGTATTTTTATTTGGATTCAGGGAAACAAACTCAGGTCCTCTTGCTTTTCATGCAAGTACTTTATCCCCTAAGCTATCTCCCGGGCCAGTTGCTAAATTTCAAAATACTGGTCCCAATTCACTAAATAAATTTCATCCACAGTTACTGGGTTCCAACCCCCAGATACAAACTGTAGATAGTAAATTTTTAGAATAACTTTCACCTTTTCAAGATGCAGTATCTTCATGTGTGGACCAGGGGGTCAAGGTCCCCCAGGGCTTGCTCAGAACAACCCACAGCAGACAGGAACATGGGGGCTCCCTCTTGAGCAGGACAGGGGCACAGGCCCAAAGCTATCACCTTAAGCCAGGGTCCCAAACACAAGTTCCTTCCAGACAAACATAGACTATGCCCTGGAACAAATCATGTAGGTATAGATCTATTGAAGAAAGGCTGATAATGAGCATCGATGTCAGAAAGACAAGGTCAGGATGGGTTTGGGCATAGTTCAAGCAAGTCTTGCTTCTGCTGTCTCAGCCTACCTTTGGGAACTCAGGCTGTCACTGCTCCACACCACCCTAGTAGGCTGGTTGCTGCTCATCTGCCTCCAACACGGCCAAGCTGTGTGGTGTGCACAAGCTGACTGCCCTCTCTGTGCCCTGAGGCTCTTCCAACGCAAACAGTCGTCAGATATATCCTAAAGTTATCTTGAACCTTAAATGGTATCACAAAGAACTGCATAGGAAACCACATCTGACTGTGGATACTAGTGCTAGGTTCAGCTGATAATGAGCATGGAGCCTTGTTATTATCACATCTCATTTTTCTCAAGGCCAAAAATCTAGCTTTTTTTTTTTTTTTTTTTTTACTATGGTTTTTCTATTCTTAGAACATTCTTTTCTTTTCTTCTTCTTCTTCTTCTTCTTTTTTTTTTTTTTTTTTTTTTTAAAAAAAAACATTCTGCAAGTTAAAGCAAAACATGTCTGCTGCTGACTGGGTCCACATCTGGACTGCTATCTGGAGTGTCACACCTGCATTTCCCAGGCTGTGAACCAGGGCAGCCACTGTGAGTGTCTGCCTCAGCTCAGCATGTTACAGGGGGAGAAAGGACTCCATTGGGCATGGAGGCTGGTTGGGGAAAGAGGGGCAAAGGAAAGGCTGCATGTCTGTGTGGTGGTTTCAGCTCCAGTGATGGATGTACAAAAACAGAAACAGGCAGTTGTTTAAATGTTCCAGTGGCTTTAACATGCCGTCCGTTAAATGTATTGGTGAGGCCGTCCCTGCAAGCCTGTAATGTGGGTAATAGTTAGATGATTTACTAGGTGGGCTGCAATTTCTGATTCAGTCAGAGTTGCATTTGATTCAATACGTGACTCATCTAATCTGGCTGGGAGTCCATTGAATGCAAAGGTGATGTGTTTGATTCACGGGCTGGTGTACCTGGTTCAGAAGGTGATGGATCTAGTCCATGCTGAAGAATTCCAATTCCCCCACGCTAGGTATTTGCTTCAGCGTGTGATGTATGGGTTTTAATAATAAGGCTCACTTTGGGTACAGTACAGTCATGTCTCCTCCTACTGCCCGCCATGTGGCTACAGCCTGCTTCTGGGAAGGCTTGTCTTGGGTTATTAAAGGACCACAGATATGAAGTGGGAGCACGGCTGCTTCTCCATGCAAGCCTTTCTGAGATTAGACACAGCATTGAACCATCACTTAAGCAACTGATTTTCCATGTTCCAGTGGAGGAATGAGGTAGAGTTCTCTCTCCCTGAACAGTTTTTCTACTTCTTCTTAATCTCCGTCCATGCCCATCCCCTGATAGGATGATAGAGGAGAGGTGCATTTGTGTTTTCCCTCTACTGGAAATGCTCATTTTCTACCTCAGCTTGGCTGGAAGCTCTGTACACTGTTGTCACTACTTTCTGCCTGGCCTTCTGACAGAAAGCCACTTCTGCCCCAGTATCTCACCATGGACAGCATCCACCTCCTGCCAGTTATCTCCATAGTAACATTTGTACATGAGTGGTCCTTCATCAGGAAAGTCTCCTCACTTTACTGTCTCCAGAGCCTTCCCAGTACCTGGCACATGGTAGACTTTTAACCTTGAGTGAGAGAAGCACTAATAATAGACAATAAGTAGCATTTACTGAGTTCTAAGTTTGGTTTCCCATTTAAGTCAAAAGTCCTAATATTAGGCTAGGTATAGTGAGCATATGTCTAGCACATAGGCTAAGGCATCCCATGTTCAAGGCTAGCCTGAACTATAAAACAAGGCTATGTCTCAAAAGCAAACAAACAAATAAATAAATAAATAGATAATTGAAAAGAAAATCCTAATACTTTACTCATATAATCTCTTTTCCCTTTTCAGTCCATACAAAAGTCACATGGGATAAGAACTAACTTATGTGCATTTGTAGCCTGATTGGTACCACAAGAAAGACATGAGTCACATAGGGAAACTGAGGCTGGTTTTCAGGGTTTCACATTAGCAGAATTAGATTCTAATCTAGACCTCTCAACCCAAAGCTATTAACTTGCATCATTATCCAACCTCAAGAGTCTGTGGACCCTCTGGTGACTCCTTATCCCCGGGAGCTCAGTGTGGTCTGAACAGAGTGTGGCAAGCAGAAGTAAGCAGCAATCCCACCCCAGCCAAAAGATATGAGTCAGCTCAGCATTTCTCAGGGGTACGAGGCCCAAGCTCAGGCTAAGTTCAGTGACAATGGCCTAAATAGTACTCACATCCTTTGCCCCTTCCTCCCACACTTCTTCCACAATTTTCTCCCCAGGTTAAGAACCCTAAACCCCCTCCAGTATCAGGTTCCACGACAAGATACTTTCAATCAGTAGAGCAGTTTTGGACAACAGCCAAGTGGGTTTAGCCCCCATGCCCAGATCTCCATGAAGATCCATCTGAAGAGACTGCCATGGGGTGGTACTTGAGAAAGAGATCTGCTTCACACTAGCCTGGGCCACCTCCCTACCCAGGACCTACATAGTGTATGCTTCCCAGCCTTCCTCCTACACAGCACAGAGTGTGTAGTTTGAAACCTAACAGGAAGGTCTAGGCCTCAGCACCTCAGGTCTCAGACCCTCCCTCTGTCCCTTCACTGTCCCCACAATTCAGCTCTCTCTCTCTCTCTCTCTCTCTCTCTCTCTCTCTCTCTCTCTCTCTTGTCTCCTCATCTAAAACAATATGGGAGTGCATGAATCTCACAGGTTCAGGTGCCTTCTGGATTGGTCTTCTGGGTAGAGGCTGTCACAGGCACCAGTCTCTGGTCGGGGGGCCAAGGAAGGAGTCAGCAGAGTTGGCCAGGGAGGGTAGGACAGATATGTCTCCCTCAGAAATAAGACTTTATTGATCACACATAGTGAGGCAGAGACCTCTGCATGCTTTTGTTTTTATATATTTTTAAAAAATTATTTATTTATTTGCAAGCAGAGAGAGGAGGAAGAGAGAGAGAATGGGTACATCAGGGCCTCTATCTATTGCAAATGAACTCCAGATGCCTGCATCACTTTGTGCACCTGGATTCACATGGGTACTGGGAAGTCAAACCCAGGTCCTTAGGCTTTGTAGGCAAGTGCCTTAATCACTAAGCCCCTACCTCTACATTCTTGATCTCATTTTATCCACTTAACCTCAAATACCAGCTCCATTTTTCTGGAGACAAGATGGAGGCAATGAGTAGTGGTTAATGAGTTTACTAAGCTCCTATAGCAAGTATTTGAAGAATAAAGTAGGAGAGTGACATCCATGGCTGACTCTCTCTCTCTCTCTCTCTCTCTCTCTCTCTCTCTCTCTCTCTCACACACACACACACATGGTGGGCGGTCAGGCACTATGACACATGACAGGCTGGTGTGGGAGACATTTGGACTAAGCACATCTTTGTGTCCTCTAATCTCACCACCCAGGCAGAGGCCAACTTGAGCATAAGGTTGGTGATGGGCCAGATAGCTTGATTCCTTGGAGGCTCAATGCAGAACAGCTGCCTGTTCCACTCTGGCGGCTTCTACAGTCCACAGTGGCCCTGACTGCACACATTTTCCCAGGCTGTGGTCACAAGTGGGGGGTCCTCTGATGCAGACAAAGGAATAGCTCAGCCCTACAAATGGCTTTGAAAATGAGGCCATGGGGATTCTACTTGGCTGACACATTCTGCCCTGGCCTAGGCCTCCTCTCCCAGAGGAGTCTCCTAGCCCCTGCCGGCCAGCTGTGTGTCCCACTGCCGCCCACACCAAAGCCCTGACCACACGGAGATGGATGCTCAGCCCAGAATTCCCCATCACACCCCTTCCCACACAGGGAGGGGCAGGAGGTAGGGATAGCTGTGAGGGCTGAGACTCTACCACTATGGGGCAGACGTCCTCAGGCCTCATTAGGCACCTATAGTGGGGCAAGACCCTTGTGAACCAAGCAGGCTATTCAAAGGGGTCTTGCCGGTCACTTCTGTTTCCAAGGATGGCTCAGTTCTGAGGCAGGGGTGCTAATAGTCTAGCTAATTCTAGCCAAAGACATCACGTCACTTGTTTAGAACCTGTTAAAGCAAACCATGAAAGTGCCACCATTAGCCAGGTTAATTCTGATGGAGCAGCCCAGGAACCACCATTTGCCAACTTATTTCTCATGGAGCATCCCAGGAACCCTTGTCACTTTGAGGAAAGCACTTTGGAAGCCCTTGGCTTTAAATATTCTTTCCTAAAACCAGTCTGTCAGAGCATACACTGGTGGTTTCTAGCTTCCCACATAATAAAGGTTTTTCTCATCTTAAATTTGACTGTGTTTTATTTCCCTGGGATTAAAAACAAAATGCCCTCAGGGCACTAACATCATTCCAAGAAAGATTCTGGTATGAATCCAAGCAAGGAGTATTTAATATAAGTGACAAATTTAATGCAACACTCAGTACCTCTCCTGCCTTCCTACCTGTCTCTCTTAGGAGAGAATGCAGATGTCTCTAGTACATTGAGAACATATGTATTCAAATGGAAAAAATCACAGTTTTCATTTAAATAAAATGTTCTGATTTAGCAGTTTGGTTTTATCACTTATGTTGAGATCTACATGAGACCCTATCTCAAAAAGAAAAAATAAAACTTTTTGATAAAAATCTCAAAGGTATCACATTCAATATACCAGAAACTACATCCTTTTCAAATATTTAAGCTTGAGATGAAAAATATTAGATATCTATTTAAAGATTGTTTGGGAAGCTGTATAACTTTTCACAATCCTCAGGGAGAAAGTTTATAGGGCCACCCATTTTCTTAAATGCATAGGTGAGGACTGGAGAGCAGACTGATGGAGGAGATTCCCGTAAGACAGAGCAGGTAGACACTGCCCCAATCCCAGGATCTGTGAGCAGTGACAGAAGGCTCCCCAGCTCCAGGAAAATGGGGGCTTCATGAATGGGTATGTCTGCCACAGGGAGAGAGTGATCTCCCACACCGGCTAGGTCCTTGCTGGGCTGCAGAAATTGGACCCGTGGTATAAGCAGTGATGCAGGAAGTGATCCCTTGAGAGAAACAGCAGGAAATCCACTGAGTGTGGATCACTGGGCTTGATGCTTATCTGGAGAATCTGAAGGTAAGAGGCTGGAGAAACTCAGCCCAGGGCAAGGAACTGAGAAGTGGCCCTTCTGTCAAAGGCATAGAGAACACAGGCAGTTCCTGTGGTCTGCCAGAAGTGCAAAGGCTGCAGGATGGATCTGGCCTTGATGAGGTCTCCAGCTGAAAGGACTTTCAGCTAGAAGCCAGGCAACTCCAGCAGACAGAGTGGATGTGGCCTAGTGAAAGGGGCTGGTTAGGAGTTGTCAGTAAGACAACTGTGTCTCATGCCAATAAAAGGCACAGCAGGGGACCTTGAGAGGACCCACAAAAACTCATCCCATGAAGCAGAGCCAGCACTTTCACATGAGGACCTGTGGTACTCATGGCCACATTGAAACCACCCAGACAAGAAGGACCTTGTTTGCAGCTGGTCAATCTTCCCTTGTTCCAGCCCCTAGGAGCCAGAGCTGCACAGTCCGTAGAAAAGAAAAATGAAGGGGAAACACTGAGGAAGTCTCCAACAACCCTTTCTGCTGAAGAAGTGTTCTCTGCCAGTTGGGCTTAGCTAGAGAAGCCCCAAACTGGGGACAGTGCGAAAATTTGCAATTAGACTGGACTGGGATTTTTTTTTTTTAATGTGTCTATGTGTGTGCCAAAGGACAACTTTGAGTACATCCTTAGGAATGCCATCTACCTCCTTTTGAAACAGGGTCTCAATAACCCGAGCTCACCAGGTAACTTAGAGTGACTGGCTGACAAACCCCAGAGAACTTCTGATAGCTGCTTCACCAGCATTGGGGTTACATACCAGCAGCCTTGACATTTTTAAGTGGGTTCTACTGATTAAACTCGGATCCTCATGATTGGGGGATATGGTGATTTGAATGCAAAATGTCCTCCACACGAATATGCTGGCATCTTGATCTTGGCTTTCCCAGCCTGCAGAACAGTAAGAAGTTAATTTCTGCTATTGGTAAGCCACACTGTTTATGATATTCTTTAATGGTCCAGATGGGCTTAGGGGAGGAAACCTGACAAAGTGGAAACATTGTCCAAGGTTGAGGGAGAACATATAGTGGTAAAGTTAGGTAAACTCACAATTTATTCTTATTATTTTCATCTCCTGCTTCCTGTAGGGTCAGCGCTACATGGGAGCTGAAGGAGAATGTCAAAGCCTGGTAGTGCCAGTGGTGATAAGCCCCTGGAGTGACAGAGGCCCAAGGAGTAGGGCATGTCGACAGCACTGGAGAACGACAGTGTCAGGTGGCAGAGGTGGCAGGAACAGCCACTGCCCAGGCCACAAAATGCTTCTGGTGTTCTTGCCAGTAGCCTCCAGCATATCACGGGCATAGACATGTGCTTAAGGCCTACAGTTCACATGAGAGGTATTCTGGCATTTTGGTGCCACTTACTGTGAAAATCCTGAAGTGAGAATTCCCCTTTAGTTGAGGTGACTGACTGGTCAATGACCTCTGAGGTGGATATGAATGGTGGGAGACAGATACTGCTGCAGAGTGACAGAGATGAGGATGACAGGGCAATGTCCCCACAGAACTGCATACCACAAAGTCCAGACCAGCTGCCTATGAGCAAGGGAGTTCCTGCAGCCATCTGAGCCACAGGTGTGAGCTTTTCTTGCAACCATCCTGTGATCTGACTCTGCAAGATGGCCCCACTCTGGAGCTGTAGGTAGAGATCTGGAATGTATCTGGCACCCTGCCCCCTACCCAACACACACACATACACACACACACACACACACACACACACATTAATTGCTCCCTTATTGCTGCAACATAAAATTCCTGGCCAGATACCACTTAGGGAAGGAGAGAGTTCAATTTGGCTTACAGTTCCAGGAGGTAGCTCTAGTCTGTCAGAGTGGGGAAGGCATGGCAGAAGTAGGGAGCCAGTTATCACAACAGCAGGTAGGAAGCAGAGGACAAATAGAAAGTGGGGCCAGCCACGAAATTTTAAGGCCTACCACCCAGTGACCCACTTTCTTTAGAAAGACTGTGCCTCTTAATGGTTCCACAACCTTCCCACACATATCACCAGGTGGGGACCAAGTGTTCAAACACATAGACTTATCAACAGCTCACATATATTCAATCCTGTGCACATACACTGCAGGAAGTAGTCATGGGTCCCAAAAGATCCATGTGATAGGAACTAGTGCTCTCAGTGGGCTCTTATAAATGCCGGTCACCAAGGACAGCCTACTTTACACTAAGTCACCAGATTACCACCTGCTCTGATAAGGAAGGTGCCTTTATTGTTTTACCTGTGGGAAAGATAAGATTCCCTGTGTATGAATGAAAACCCTCACCTGCCAGCCCCAAAAGCATGGTGGGAGAATGGACCTTGTCTTCACTCCTTATAAATTCCCTTCCTCAGTTGAGCCTGCATTGTGGTTTCTGGCCGTGTCCACAAAGTGTTAGCTTGGCCACCACAGCAAGCTAACACACCACACACTGGCAGCTAAAACAAGAGATATTTACTTTCTCCCAGTCAGAAGGCTGGAAGTCTACAATCAAGAGAGTAGCACGGTTGGTTTCTGGTGAGGCTTCTTTTCCTGACTCACAGATGGCTGCCTGCTCACTGGATCCTCACGAGGGTTCTTCTCTGTGCAGAAAGGAAAGAAAGGAAGAGTGGGAGAGATGGAGAGGAAAAGGAGAGAGAGAGAAGAAAAGAAGGAGGAGGAGGAGGGAGATGTGATCTCTCTTATTATGCAGACATCAGATCTATGGGATTAGAGCCCTCAAACTCACCCTTCATGACCTCATCTAATTACTTATAATTACCTTATAGTCTCTGTCTCCAAGTATATTCACTTTGGGCTAAAGCTTCAACTTATGAATTTGGGGAGATGTAATTCAGTCTATGCTTAGATCCCACAGTGGTAACTCTCCCAAAATGTCCCTTATCCACCAGGCAAAAACATGGCACCAAGAAGAGCTTTTAAAAGTCAGACTTGAATAGAGCTTAGCACATGCTCTGAGGGCTTTCTGAACTTTCCTCCATCCTCATAGAGCACGGGGGGTGGGAACAGATACTGCTTGTAGGAATTTTTGTATCTTCTTACTCCTCATACACTTTCCCAAGATACAGTCTACAGCTCACAATGCTCAGCACTAGGCATCACATCACAGGTCAGAGCAAGACCTTGTCCACTTTGCTTATAGGTGCTCCTCTTCCTAAGCTTTGCAGTGTTCATAGGTCAATAGGACACCAGCCCATTACTTTTCAGAAGAAATTCAGCAGTTGTCAGTGGAGGTGTGACACAGAGAGCCATAACCTAGTGTGCATTTTCAATTATGGCCCTTTGAAGCTCCACAGGGGCAGGGATTATAGATTTGTCTCTGTTCAAATCTATCCCCAGGCATTGTAAGGAGTGGATGAGCAATACTGTCATCTTCATAAATGTGTGTTTGGTTTCTATCCACTAGCTGGCCTAGTACAGTCTAAACAACTAAGGACAATGGATGGTCAGGGCTAATGGACACAAGGAAAAGACTAGAAGTTTCTTCCTGCCTTAAGATGCCTCTATAGAGAGTCAAATGCCTCATTAGTCAATCTAACTGTCCATGTTAAATAATCTATCGTATGGTTTGGGCTCCCCAGAAAAGACACATTTATAATGCTGGAGAAGAGGACAAAGTGTCCCACTTTACAGATGAGGAAACTTGGGTCCAAAGGGTGTCAAGATGGAAAGATTTATTTGAGGTCAGTGGCACAGTTCAAGTGAGACCTCAGGCTTGGACACTCAGCAGGGCTCTATCTCTGTAGGGTTTGGGATGCTTTTTGGTCTGTCTCCTCTCATGACCCTGATGCTTAGCATCCTGGAGATGTTGACAAGATTCTCAAGGGTACTGGTTAAGGTCTGTGGAATGAAACAGATGGCCAATGCCCTCTGCTTAGGCCTCATGTGTAGTGTGGCAGGAGTTAGGGAGATGAGCACTGGCACACCTGGACTGGTCTCCAGGCTGACAGGAAGTGATGCCTCCTGGGCTCATCTCAGCAGCTGTTGCTTGCTTGGCATGGTTCAGACAAACAGGCTGATGTCCTCAGGGCGACCTTCCTGACTCAGATAGTTTGGGAACTGAGGTACTCACTCCCTGGTGTAGAAGCAAGGACAGGACAGGAAGTGCTGACTCACTTTTTCTTATTGCCTTCTCCTGTTCTGATGCTCAAGAAGTCAGGAGAGGCTGGACAATGACAGAACTATATCAGAAGCATGAACTTCAGGACAGAACAGCGAATGTTCTCCTTCCTCCACCTGTGCTGCCCTCCTCTTCCAAGGTTGCAGCACATTTTGGATGGTGTCATGTTTTCAGAACACAGCAGTCCTTACAAAGTCTCTGGGTGTGAGAGCACTCAGAGTCTTCTGAGGAAGGCACAACCAAGCAAAGACACTGTCCCAAATATCCTCCAGATGACATACACATGAGAACAATAAGGCTAGATAATAACAGAAAATGGAAAAAAAGCTGACCTTATCTAGCATAAAAGCTTGGGATATCATAGCAGTGGGACCCATGTATAAGCAAAAGAAAACATTTACTTTATGTTTATTATATATTTTATGCACAAAATATGAATGTTACTTCCAGTAATTTTTAGTGCACTTGTCTTTTGACTGCATCTCCTGAGGTCAGGTGTGGAATTTTCCATTTGTGGCACCATGTCATGCTCAAATCTATCCACAGATATTGCAGGGAGTGAACACAAAATGCAATCACCTTAGTGAAGCCTGTTTTCTCAGGTAGGAGTCACAATTGTAGGAAACTTTTGGGAGTACTGGAAGTGTTAGGTGAGACTATGCAAAACCAACTTTTAGCACAGAATCTAACAGATGCTCAATTAGGTATTATAAATTTTCTTCTACAGTTCTTCTCGTCCTGCCCTAAGATTGTGGCTACAGAAATCCTTCCCTTTGTCTTCGAAGCTGCCAATGTTCTGCAGGTGCATCCATCCTGAAGACTGTGTGTCACAGAGTCCCAGGAGAGCCATGAATGCAGCTGGACACATTTGTCGATGACAACATTCTGTTGCAATGTCAAAGGGTCAGACGCTTCTAGGGTCCTGAAGGATCAGCCCCATCTAGGAGCTTATCAGAAATGCAGATCCTCAGCGATCCATAGGACATCAACATTCGAGACACACTACAATTCCTACTACACATAAGCTGACCTCTCTTGCCCTGCCCCATATGGAACATATGGAAGATATCATATGAAAGATATGAGTCACTTCCTCATCCCAGTCAGGATGAATCTTTATTTATTTATTTATTTTTTTAATTATTTATTTGTTTAGTTTTTGAGAGCAGGGGGAGAGAATGGGCACGCCAGGGCTTCCAACCACTACAAACGAACTCCAGATGATGTGCCACCTTGTAATCTGGCTTATATGGGTCCTGGGGAATCAAACCAAGGTCCTTTGGCTTTGCAGGCAAGTGTCTTAACCACTAAGCCATCTCTCCAGTCCAGGATGAATCTTTAAAAAGCCATGAGGCACAAGGTTTAACCAGAGTCTCAGTCCTTTCTTGACAGTTTCAATGGAACTAGGGTAGCTCTGTGAAGGACATATTGACGTGGAGAATGGGAAAGAGTAAGGAAACGAGTTTGCAATGACTGCAGTGGTTCTAGCAAAGGTCAGCAGAGAGAGGAGGGGCTACATTATAAAATTCCATGTGAAATGGCATTTAGCCAACTTTGCCAGCAGATAGATACCACCAGTGATACGAGAGAAGAAATAAGGACAACCTGGGGGTTTCTAGTTTGTAGTAATGGGATGGTGCAGCATTTACAGGAATAAAATTAGCCAGAAAGAGGAGAAGGGGGAGATGATCAAGAGGGGAAAGAATGCTTTCCAGTTTGGTCATGTGTGCCAAAGAAATATCAATTAACAGCTTTCGATAAGAAGAGTGGAGATAAAGGAAGAAGGGGAATCAATAGAGTAAATTTTGCTTGAAAAATACCATAATGAAACCTAATACTTTCTATGTTAATTAAAGAGAACAGTGAGATTTCTATGGCATTTTATTCACATCTCTTTGTAGCACTTCTTGCTCTGAGGGGCGCAGATGTACTCTGGAGTTAAATGGCCATGGGTTCAGATCCTAGCTCTTCCCCTAGTAGCAACAGCTTGCTGTGTGGGGCAAGTCAATCAGCTGTTCTGAGCCTCCATCTGTATTTTTGTAAATGCGCCTGTCTCAGAAGTTTGCAGCGAGGATGAAGTGAGCTGATGCACACAAACTATCTGTAACCATGCCTGGCATGCAGTGAGCGGTCAGTTAATAGGAGACATTATTTTCAGGACCTGTTTGTTATCTTTCAAGTGAAATGATGAGATCCTCAGAGATAAGGTCTCTACTAAAAGTGTCTTCATGTAGGCTAGCACAGAGCAGGTACACAGAGGGCTCCATAACAGATGAGATTCATTAGAAGTGGCCCAGGGGGCCAGTGGGCTATTGGATGAATACAGATGTTGTGTCCCTTTACAAATGTTCTTCCCTTCCCTCTTGCTCCTTCCTAATCACTGCTTAATGACTGCTAGGTAATGAGAATCTGTGCTGACTCTCTTCTGTCTAAACTGAGCTATGGACTACTCTGCTCATCAAGCCTGGGTCTTAGGAAATCTCCTTCCCAGAGGACAGTGCTGATCCTCTGAGCGGGAGAGTCTGCCTCCAAAGATTCTTTCCTTTATTTGACAAAGATGGCTTGTGTGGCTGCAGCAGAAATGTCAATCACTGCTGTTTCTGGAGAGCAGACACTAAGCTGAGTTTTAGCATGATGAAGTGTCTGCCTAGCTCTGGAGCATTAGTCTGTCTGGGAGAAAGACATGAGTATTGCTCTGCAATATGTGTGATCACAGGAGTGCGCGCAGGTTGCTTGGCAGCTGGGAGAGAAGCAGGACATCCCAGGATGCTCACACAGACCTGGCTGAGAGCAAAACCCTAAGAACTATAGGGCCAGGGGCAGGGCCCAGACACCCATCCATACAGGACTGAGTCAGATGGTGGCTAAAGTTGACTTCTTAGACACTGAGCTTGATTTTGGGGACTTGGTGCATCTTGATCTAACCCACAAGTGCTCCTCAGGGAAAACTTTAAAGGAAGGGAGAAAGAGAGAGAAATATAGCAAAACTATGTTCTTAAGAAAAATAAGATATTTGCCTTGTCCTTAGGGTTGAGAATACAGAAACTTAGCCTGTGGAATGACTTTCAGGAGACCAAAGAAAGCTTACTCAAGTTCATCTTAGTTAGCAAAGAGTTCACCTGGGTTACTTACAGGTGCATGGGCAGCGGCACCACTAAAAAGTCCTACCTCAGCATGGGAAATGCATGGGCACTCCACCACTGAGCTGCAGCCCAGTCTTATTTTTTTTAATATAATTTAAAAACTTTTGTTTTTATTTAGTTATTTGAGAGTGACAGACAGAGAGAGAGAAAGAGGCAGAAAGGGAGAGAGAGAGGATGGGCACGCCAGAGCCTCCAACCACTACAAATGAACTCCAGACACGTGCACCCCCTTCTGCATCTGGCTAAGGTGGGTCCTGGGGAATTGAGCCTTGAACTGGGGTCCTTAGGCTTCACAGACAAACGCTTAACCACAGAGCCATCTCTCTAGCCCCCCACTTTCTTTTGAAAGACAGAGACTTGCTGGGTTTCCAGTCACTAAATTGCTCAGGTTAGCCTTGAATTTATGAAAATCCTGCCTCAGTACCTGGGATTACAAGCCTGAAAAACTGCCTATGTTTTGTCATATACCTTTTCAGATCTCTTTCTACAGTGACAAACTTTTAAAAATGTACTATGCCTACATTACTTAGTATTATATCTTTTTTTTTTCAAAGTAGGGTCTTGCTCTAGTCCAGGCTAACCTGGAATTTCACTATATAATCTCAGCATGACCTCAAACTCACAGTTATTCTTCTACCTCTACCTCCTAAGTGCAGGGATTATAACTTCTTCAACATAAATTAATATAGTTCATGTTAGAAAAGGTGCACAATTTATTTGACAAGCCAACTATTGTTATTAGACTGTTTCCGAATGGCATCTCCAGTTTTTTCAATTATTATGGTTTAGCATTTGTTTAAAAGAATTCTTTGCTGTTGGAGGGATGGCTCAACTGGTAAAGGCACTTGTTTGCAAAGCCTGACAGCCTGAGTTTGATTCTTCAATACTCATATAAAGCCATATGTGTCTGGAGTTTATATACAGTGGTGAGAGGCCTGGCATGCCTGCTCTTTCCCCATTCCACCCCTATTTGCAAATAAATAAATAAACATTAAAAAAAGAATTACCTTTCTGCTTAACTAATCTCAGAATAAGTTTCTTCTGTTGCTTACAACTAAGAATGTTGATAGACCCAGACAGTAAAACTGTTCTCAGTATCTGCATTTTAAGTAGTGGTAAGTAATATCATAGCTCTGAGTATTGATCAGGAAGTGATGTCCACCCTCTACTCATGCCATCCTTTTCCCCCAGCCATCATGGAGCTTCCCCTCAAGTCTATAAACCAAAATAAACCCTTTTTTTCCCACAAGCTTCTCTTGGTTAGGTGTTTTCTACCACCAACGTGGACCTGACTGCAACACACACCAATCCCATCCATCCCATGTCCTATGCACATGCACCCTTGCCTTGATAGACATTCATGTATTGCCAGTCAGCTCTGTAGGATCAGAGTGTGCTTGGAAGATCACTGAGGTGAAAATCAAGTCATACATGCTGGGTGACTTTGGACAAGTCCCCCAGCTCTTCAGCTCATTGCCAGTGAGTTGCTGGGCTAGAAGTTCCCCTAGGTGAGAAAGACAGACAAGTGTATTCCAGCAGACACTAAGTTTACATCTGCACTTCAGACACATCTGCAAGCTAGTGTGTTCACTATTTGTGAGCTGGAAAAAGGGAGGCCTTCTGTAAGCTGAGTTCTGGGACCTTTTATTCCTATGTATTTAGAACCTTTGCTGTTTGCACTTGGACAGCTTTGGATGGCAAAACAGTCTATTCTCTGTGGAAATTCTGACTTATTTTTCCAGCTGGTCTGCCAGTTGCCAAGAAATGTCATCTGAATATCATTATTTAATCGAAGATTAGTCCACGCCTGCGACATTGGCTGCAACTATTATCTTCTTTGATTCTTTACATAAGCACACATTTTCTGTACAGATTAGACCTTGCATTTGTACAGGTCAGCACAGTCTCCTTCCCCAAATGGCCCAGAGCATCATTTAGTGGCTCACGGGGATATGGCCATCTATATCTATGTGCACATGTGAGCATGTGCTAGGGCACATGTGTGAGTAGGAGGATTTATAGGTGAACGTAAAAAAAAATTTTTGTTTGTCTTTGAAGTGCTGGGTATCAACCCTAGGGCCTCACACATACATGATAGGCAAGTGCTTTTTCACTGAGCTAGATCTATAACCTAGTCAATTACCTTTGAAATTATTTCTTGTAGGGGTCCGTAAAGAGAACTTTCCTTCATTAGGCTGGACCTATCAATGTGGTCTCTGAATTTAGCAACTGATATGCGGTGTTAATTTTCAGATCAGAACATCTCTGAAGCAAGTCCAACCAAGTCTCTGGCAGGCATGGGATGGACAGGATAAGATTCCCAGCCCAGTTCCATTGCAGACCTCTGGGGCAAAGGAAAGAGGCAAGGGCAGGATGGTGTGATTTCAAGCTATAAATGTTAGCTTAGGTGATGGAGAACTCTAGACTTCAGGACCCTAGAAGGTGCCCACTTAGTTTTGCAACATCTCCAATCTTCTCAAACTCCATGTGACATCAAGCCTCTTATTAAGAGCTTTCTAGGACAGTTTTCTATGAACTTTAGTGTAGGTAGTTAAGCTAACAACACATTATCTCAAGTTTTGTTTTCAGGTTGCTCCTAATGAATTGAGGCCCCAAGCCACCCTCCACATGGAACTTATTGCCAGGTCAGTCAGGGCTTTCTCTCTTGTTCTAGAAGATCCTTTGGACTATTTCACATTTTCCTGCCTCTTGGCCTTTGCCTGGTCCAAGATCCAAGCTACAGCCAAGTGTCTAATATCCTTGATCCCTCATCACTGGCTAAGTGATCATCTGCCAGAAGAGGAGCTCAGGGACAAAACCTTGGACCTAGTGGGCAACTTGTGTCTTCTCACACACAGATGTGGCAAGAGAGGCCAACTGGCTTTATGTCTCAGAGCCAAAGTAAGGGACAGCTGGGCTTCACAATCAGGAATTCTCAGATAGAGCCTTATTTATACCCTAAGGTAATCTTTGGAAGAATTGGACAAGGAGAGAAAACCTCTACCTGCATTTGTTACATAATAATGATGTAATTATTGTCTGTCTGACTGAAGGACAGAGTTTTCAAATCAAGTTACAAACACCTTTTGGGCCTCTCTGGGTGGATAAAAGAGAGAGCTGGAGGTACAGAAGAGACAAACAGAAAGAAGTTGGCCAAGGCTTCTCTCCCTTTCCTAGACTGTTCAGCCCACCCTCACCCTGGAGCTCTCCTAGGTGATGGAGAAGATGATAAGTCAAACAAGATAACCAGAACCCAATCAAAATAATTTGGTTTTCTTGCTAAGAGTGACTCATAAGAACTTCAGACAATGATGATGATGGTAAAGACATTTAACAGATCACTAGGAGGGGATGAGGAAAGGAAGGGAGCCCTTGAGGTTGGGAGAGAATGGGAAACATGTTTGTAGGATCTCTAGGATTTTGGGGGGCTGTTGTCCAAGACTCTTTCATAAGACCCCTTATCCTTCTGGGGTTTATATCACTATTTGATCTGAGCCCCAACAGGACGACTACATCTGCTACTAAGCTGTGTTGTAAATGTCTTTAATTTTTATATTTCATCTGAAGGGAGTTGTTAAAGTGAGTTTACAGGGTGATGGCTCTTTGAATAAAAGCCATCAATACTAGAGCAGAGCTCTGTATGACACTTAATTTTTGCTCTAATAAGCCCTCCTAAAACATTACAAGATTTAGAGCTTTTTTTTTTCTTCCTTTTTTCCCCCTTTTCCCCTTTAACTTCTCTTCCCTCCTTACAGTTTTTTCGGCTCAGCATCTCCCATGCTCTGCACTCTAGTTTTCCTTAAAGGACAGATTTGAAGAGAACATTGCTGCCCAGATGACATGACTTCTCTTTTCACCACCAGCCAGATGTGCTCTTGACTTCTGAACAGGAGAAATGTTTCTTTGAAGTTTTTCAAAGACTTTGCTTTTATTTAGAATTTTTTCCCCATTCTCTCTTCCTCATGTTTAACTGGTTGGGAAGCCCCAGGAGGGGTTTTCACATGGGCCTCTTTTCTTTTCCTGGGGCTTAAAAGGAATGGGATCAGAGGCACTCTGTTCCCAGAGAGCCTTCTAGTTTCTGCCCTCAACGACTCCAAGTATTTTCTGTTGAAGCCGCTGTCCCCAGGAGCAAAAGAACGATGGCTTTGGATTTGCCCTAGAAGCACAACTATTAAATGAATAGAATGTTTCTGTTGAGAGTGAGAGGGCTGGAAAGCACCCTATCTTGTCTCTGATTACCTCCTTATCTCCCTCACCTGGACAAAATGAGGTTTTCTACTTCTGGGCCATGCATTAAAGGTGGGCTGGGCACCTGGGACTTGGGGAGTCCTTGGGGATTTCCTGTTGCCTGCACACTTGTGTCTGTTTGACAACAACCATGAGTCTTTGAGAGAGACATGTGCACCAGACTCAGGAAAACAAATTTTTTTTTAGTATGCTTTTAGAGAAAATAGTTATTTGAAGATTTCTGAAGAAATCTCTCTAAGGTTGTCAAGGAAATGAAAGAGATTTATATTTGAAGGATACACACACACACACACACACACACACACACAGATTGCAACTCAAAAGTGCATAAGTGCAAGTTTTCACGTGTCTAATCTAATGTGAGGTATATCCACTTTTATGGATAACCCTGGTCAAACATTCACCTTCCTAACTTCTAAAGACCAAAACCCTTAAGGGAGAACCAGTCAATTTGAGTATCTTGCTATCATGGCGACATGGTCACAGCGCTCCTGCAGATAAGTGGATAGGTTCCAGAGATTACTGTCCAGGCCCCGGCCCTTTCTCTGACCATTTGCTTCCATGTTCATATAAGAAACTCTAGTATATGCCTTCTCCACTCCTGACTCTGATGAAATCCTGAAATTCACCTAGAAGGGAAAAAGAAGTAAGATTTCACCAAATATTCAAAGTGTTCCTTTATTGCCCAGCTTTTCTGATATTTATATTGGGTCCATATTGTTTCTTAAGGACAACAGACAAACGATGTTGATTACGTCTGTGTTTAGTCAGTTAGGGGTTTTGTGTCTTCTTTGTCCCTCTCTTTCTTTGCTTTAGTATCCTGAGAGCCACATTAACAACAACAACAACAAAAACATATATCTAAAAATAAATAAATAAATAACAAAGGTTATTGGGGACCTTAGAGGTTGGGTGGAACAAAGGGTCCTGCCAACCATCTTGGTTGTAAAATATGAGCAAGTAAATTTTGTTATGATAAACACTGATATTCGCATAATCCTGACTAACATACCTCTGGCTGTAATGCCAGTTGTCAAACTAGAGTGCATCTGGCTTTCCTTCCTCAACTCCATGCATCTCTTTTGCTCCATCTCTTCTGCCCAGATTCTAGTTCCCAGCCCAGTCTGTGTGATTGCAACGATGCTGTCACCCCCACTCTCCAGACTGTCTCACTCCAGTTCCTCCTCATGCCATTTTCGTATTTTATATTCTCAGTAACAGCTGAATAGCATGTCTCTTCCTCACTTAAACTAGTTCTCTATTGCCTACAAATCCTCCATTGTAGCAGCTCAAACCTGTCTTTCAAACTTCCTTTCTCGGATCCCCATTCGCAGCCTCAGTTGAACTCAAGGATTCCCTGCCCATGACTCTTACTACACATCCTCACCTGGGTCTGTTGCCATTTTTTCCCTCCCCCAAAGCCCTGCCATCCTCATCTCATCTCCCAACTGTTTCTAACCTGCAAAAGGTTTAAAGCCAAATACCTAATGCTATTTTGTCACTATGGTTCCACATGTAGAAGTGATCTTGCCCATTGCTGAACTCCCAATCCTTTCTATGGCAGTTAGCCTCTCCCTGAGAGTATTTCTTGTGCTTCTCTGCGTCAGTCTAGGGGTTCATTAACTGCACTATTCTCATCTAATTCACAAACTAGCCCCATGCCTACATACGGGCGCTCAAGAAATTTCTGCTGAATGAATATATAAAGAATGAGCCAATCGCTCAGAGACCTAATAGGACTAAAGTTTATTATTCCATTGTGCGTCTTCGCCAATTGAGTATTTTAAAAACTGGCATTTTGAGAAAATGCTTAAGAAAACGTTTCCAAGATATTTGTTCACCTCCACCTCTGGAGGTTCCGATTCTACAGCTCTAAACTGGGCGCTGGGAAAGTACATTTTAATAAGAGCACAGGGGACTCTGATACAATAGATCTGCAAGCCACATTGTGAGAAACACTGAGGCACATGAATATTGAGTATGTGTTTGTGAGTACTCTTAGTCTATGAGCAAAAAACGCACCAGTTTGTGTCATGATGTGCAATCCTTTCCAGGGATGGCAAATACGTTTTATCTCACTTGTCAACACCAATACATTGGTAAGGGCTATCCAGAGGACTGCTTGAGTAGGTCTTTGGGGCCACATCTGGACTGCACAGGAAAAAGTCCTATGATTGATTGATGATGTCCGCCACAGGACCAAGGGGAGTGTGGCGGCCTGCGTGCCAGGTGCCTGCCAGCACAGCCAGACACAGAACCAGTACTTGGAAATGAAGATCAAAGGATCATGTGAGACTTAATCCAGCCCACAACCAGAACTGACTTCACGGTGCACTTCCTCAGGTGACTTTGTAGCAAGTAAATAAAATCAAGATGTGTAGTAAATGGCACTGCAATGTTTGCTATTTGGATCCACAGTCTCCACTCTCCCCTTCAGCAGTACTTTAGTTTCCCTTTGCTGGGATTTGTCATGTATCCTTATTCCAGTTGCGCAATATCTAAGGCTGAGCCCTGTGCACTTAAGTCACAGAGGGTATCCTGTCTCTCCAGTACTATAAATAAAAGAGACCTGCCTCTGGCCTCTAAGAGCTCGTCGAAGATACTCTTTCTTTCCTTTGAGGAGAGGTTGGGGTGTGAAGTTGGACCAGCTATGGTCATTTTGCTGCCATAAAAGGAGAAACTGGAGCTGCTGGGGCAGCCCCTCCCACCAGTGTGAGCGTTCCATCAATACGCAAAAGGCAGACCAGCAAGGTGGGTATGGGGACAGCACTTGAGCCACAGGATCCGGCTTGATTTGGCAGCTATTCTGCCACTAGACTCTCTTTGGTTACAGGAACCAATAAGCTATCTGACGCATTGTTTGGTTACATGCCTTGAAACAAGTTCCATCCATTCTGTGAATGGAAAATGAGACTCAAGGGTGCTTAGTCTTAGTTCATGCCAGAAGCAACAGAGGCTCAGACTCCAGCCATCCTGAGTCCATGCTTGTCCTAACTGTGACACGGTTGTGAGCTTTGTACCTCTACTGTTATTTCCCCACAGCAAAGCTTCCTTCTGGTAGGAAGGGATCCATCTACAATGCGGCTGGCTCGGGGCTGCTACCCTTGACCTCAGCCTTTAGTGTCTGCGCCTCACCACAGCACTTGACATCAGTGCTCTAGCTCTAACATGCTCTGCTCTGGAAGGTCTTGGAAGGTGAAAATCACTGAACATGAGCAGTTGAGGCTTTTGAACTCAGGCGCATGTCATTTCATGTAAAAACAATCAAAAATCAATAGCCTCTGAATTACCCAGAACAAGGTAGTTGTTTCATACACCAGCATCCAGATAAACAATTCCTTCAAGTGATTGAATTTGTATTGCTGTACTTTAACAGATCCCACTTATTAATTTCATGATTAAAATATTTAATGATCTCCTATTTTTTTACGCAGTTCCAGTGAAAAAGGAAGAAAATGTTTCTACCAAGCCTTTTCTTTATCAGTTTGGGGGTTATTGACAGTCACACATCTGTGGAAAACTGAATGAACAGCTACCTTGGACATATAGACACAGGACTCTGCCATGGGTAGCTTCTTCTTTTTCCTCCCTCCACTGGCTTTTCACTTTCTTCTAGATTAAAGGTGAAATTGATGAGAATTAGACTGTCGGCAAGCTGGAAAAGCAATCACTTAAATAATGACGTTCAAATAGATCATTTAGTGTCATGTAAATGTCAAGTTGGGGGGGTCATTTTTCAAAACATCACCTTTGCTCAACCAGGTCAAATACACACAGACACACTGTGTCCACCTTAGGAGGACAGAGCCCTCCCTCTTACTCATTGTTGGTCCCTTAGGCATTGGACAGCAACATCTCTCATCCTACATCCTCTGCTGTGTGATGTGTGCATCAGGGGGGTGGGGAAGTTGGTTGGGGGAAAGATAGAAGTGGAGACAGTCAGGCGAATGGAGTAGAGCCAGCCTAAAAAGGAGAACCTTCTACATTTTCTTCTCAAAATGGTAATGTTAATTTCCTCAGATTGAGAAAAAGAATAATTTGTCAAAATTGAAAAAAAATAAAAGAACCTCAAGCACAAAGCCTCCCTCTCAGTGCTTGGATGTTTAAGCCACCTTCTCTCTGCTCTTTTCTTCTTCCCACCAAAATCATGCTGTCTGATCTCCTACCTTATGAAACATCATCGATCCACTTGAAGTGAGAGTGGGTTGTAAATTAATGCATGCATCGCTGTCTCCCATCAGATGGTTGAGGCTGGAAAGCCACAGCTTTCAGGATGTTAAATATTTATAGTCATCATTTCAACCAAAATATAGGCTTGCACAAAGAAGAGCATGATGCAGATTACAATGAGGAGAACTGTCTTGTGTATAGTGTCTGTACAGAAAGTTTCAAAAAGCAGGAACTGTGTGGACCTTGTACCTTGGCTAATAAGTTGAAAAAAAATCCCTAGAAGATAAGTAAAGAATGATAGAAAAATGATGGAAATGACCTGCTAGTCTCCCAGAGGAGCATTTGCTACATCCCCAAGTTGAGAAATGAATGGCTTATTTAGATTCCCTGCTTTTCCATGCCGGAATCGGTACAAGGTGTCAACCCTAACTCAACCATGGAGAAAAAGATCCCTCATCAAGTATTCTTCTGCCATTGGTATGGATCATTATGGTAAACAGTAATTGTCTTATCTTGGTTATCATTATTGCTGAACTTTTGAATGCTTGAGGCAAAATATCTGAGATTTGTTGTTAACTAAAAATCTCCCAGCAATTACAGATTTGTGAAAGCTTGAAGATATTTTTGAACACAGGAAAGTATTTTAAAGGATGAAACTGAATTCTCTATTGGACAAAATATACCCCCCACCCCAAGTCTTGGGAAGGAATGCAAATAACATTCTGTTTGCACAGCCCAAAATGGTCGGAAGCAAATCTTACGAACGGATATAGCTCGGCAGAGAAGAGGGCTCAGTCTCTGCAAGGGGCAGCATGTCACGGACGTCCACGGACATCATCTGGGCACCAGGGGAGCATGCTGCCCTCTCATGTTACACTCCTTCAAGACCCTTTCTGCTTGGAAGAAGCACCAAAATTTCTGGGTCCAAGGTCAAGTAATTGCTTATGTCTGCACCTTGATCTTTAAAGAATTTAAATTGGCTTACACAGATTAGAAAACTCTTGCATACACATTAACTTTTAAGGCAAAGGAAAAATAAAGTCAAGGAAGAAGGATAGAGTTAGATTTGTTCACTGAATGCCTGCCAACTAAAGAGGCAAGGTTAGACCACGGGTGGGTCAACACGACCTTGGCTTTGAGCTTCCTAGCAGCAATCCCAAAAAGAGAAGCATGTAAATCCATGCAATTAAGTGTCTATAAATCTAGGGCAAAAGTGAATCAGTTGTTTGGAGAAGCAACACAGCCTTCCTGATGCTGAGGCCAAGAGCACATTTCTCCTGAGGGTCCTTATTTGTAATAAACTCCATCTTCTGAAGCAGCCTTGATCAGACCGATAAGTTTCATAGTCTGTGTCCTGTGAGCAGAGGAGGCCCATCTGTGGTCAAGGGCATACAAGTCACTGGGCTTCTTAAGAAGTGTTCAAGGTCCATGTGTAGGGAAATCAGGCCTCCTCCATCTGAATCTTGCCCATGCACACTTAACTCTTCTACAAAACATAAGTGCTTTTCCAATACTAACATTTTAAAAATCAGAAATTTCTATAGAATAGACACTCGCATTTTAATTTTTTTATTTTATTTATTTATTTATTCTACAAAGAGAGAGAGGGAGAGAGAGAACGGGCACACCAGGGCTCCAGCCACTGTAGACAAACTCCAGACACATGTGCCCCTTTGTGCATCTGGCTTACGTGGGTCCTGGAGAATTGAACCTGGGTCCTTGGGCTTGGCAGACAAATGCCTTAACTGCTCAGCTATCCCTCCAGCCTGACACCTACATTTTAGAAGATTCCTTCTATGTAAAATCATGTTAATCCATATCAAGAAAGCAGCACTGGATTTGTAGAGATCTCAGTACTCCATGACTGATTGATAGATACTTTTATCATACTCCCATGGCTATTTTGTTGTTAGCCATCGCTAATGTCCTTTCTTTTTCATACTGGGAATAGGCCTTTTTGAGAGTAAATGTGATGATCAGAAATGCACCTGCTATTTGTCTGCCATAACTTTACTTGTTCATGGGATATTTCTTCACTTCTTTGAGGAAGTGGTTCCTCTTCTTCCTTTAAATTACCTTTACAGTTGGGGTTCTACAGCCCCTGGGCCATAATTGATTGATCTATGGTGGCATATGATCCAAACTGGGCCAATCATAATTCTTTCCTGGAATGTTTTCAAGCTGGAGTAAGAGAATTTTTGCCCTAGTGGATGGCAACATTGTCATATGGGGGTCTGGGAGCTCTCAGTGGCTGTGTTCTCAGCTATGGGATGGCAAATAGTCTGGACAGGTGAAGGGGATCCCACATAGCAAGACAGAGAGTTATCCCTAGAATCATCATGGTTCCAAGTGCAAAACAGCTCTCTGACTTTTCTACCATGCCCCCTTACCGCCCCTTAAACCCAAGATTTTGTTACTTGAAAACAAAAGTCTTGACTAGTGTATGCTTCTGCTCTTCCCAAAATGTAATATTCAAAGATATTTTTTAAATTATTTGAAAGTGGAGAGAGACAGACAGGAGAAAGCCAATAGCCCTGGGAATGGTTCATGTGTATTACTCAGAAGGAGCCTGTTTGGTTGGCAGGCCATGTGACTGCTGATCTCCAAGAGTGTAAGAATAATAGAAAGGAGAAGGGACGGATTCCAGGATCACATCAGCTTGAGCCTCCCATGAGTTCTACCATTTTCAGCTCTCTACTGACATCTAGCCAAGCTTTCCTGTGTCACTCAGCAGGCTCACAGTGACCCCTGACCTTCACATTTTCCAGCAAATGTTTATCAGAGTGGTGTGGTAGCATATGTGACTTACAGCCAGTTATATCAGAACCAAGAGTCCAACTAGTGTCCTCAGAGTCACTGCACATCAGATCAGTCTCTGCTTAAGAACAAGATGTCTCCAAATTTAGTTTTAAAGTCAAAATGGGAGACCAAATTTTCATGTTATATAATATGGGGACATGGGAGTTTATGCTTTAAGAACCTAATCAGTAATCATGGAAAATATGTTTGTAACTTTATAACTTGATATTGGAAACCAGCAGCTACTATATTTGATCAATTCTAAGGTAGGTGTTATTTTTCCAGGGTTTTAACATCCCTGGTAATGCCAGTAGATGTGGTGTCATACTTGGCAACACTTTTTTTCTTAGTGGTATATGAAATTATAGACTTCCTTACAACCCAGAGCACTTATGTTTTGTTTCAATGTTGAATTAGTTCAGGGGGGTTTTAGTTGGTATGGTATTTTTGAATAGGTTGTTTCCTTTTCTTCCCAAAGAAATTTTGACATAGAAAGATTTCTGTGGTTCAGGGATGGCCTACGGACCCAAATTACTATTTGAAGTTCTCAGCTTAGATCTAGGCTTCCTAAACTCCCTTCCATGATTCTTCAGATTGGACTAGAAGCTCTAGACATAGACAACTAGAGCAACAGCCATCTCAGATATATTTGTTCTTACCTGTTTCAGGCATTAAAAATACAATGTGGGAAAGAGAAGAAATAATGAAAAATAGGAAGTTACTCTGTACTTCAGAAATAACAGGCTTTTGTGGCATGCCTCTACTGCTAGAGCAGAACCTCTATGTCCTGTCTTGGACTTTATTAAGCCCCAGGACAGGCAATGTGATTTGTGGGCCTATGGCTACATACAACACTGCTACTTGACCCAGCTTTTCTCCATTGACTCTCTATATCCTTCAGAAAGAACAGGCCAGAAAACCACTGCCAAACCCACACAACCCAGGAGACAAAATACTCTGGCTACAATTGACCATTAGCATGCATTCTGCTCCCTCACCTCTCTATGATCTGGCCACAACCTCCATTTCCCATCTTATCTCTTACCACATCCCATATCCCATGCCACTATTAACCATTCCTTGTCTCCAAGTATATATCCCATGTTCACTCACCCTATCAAAACAACAACAACAAATTCCTTCCTTTTACATCGCTTTTGCATTCTGCTCCTAGCCTCACTAATAGCACTTTCCTAACCAGAAGGAAGCTGTTGGGGTTCTAAATGCTCTTAAGGTTTTCTTTTTGTCATCAATCTGTCCCCCAACACTAGACTGCAGATAACATCACACTTAATCCTTTTTACCTTACAAATTACACTATACTAGTGATTACTCAGAGACATGGCTCTGGCCCTGTGGCCCTGTAGGGCTGGGCATTAGCCTGTGCTTAAGGAGCAGGCAGGTGCCTGGAAGCCAGCATAACAAGGTTCAAAAGCTTCCCCTACTACTTACCACCTGTAAGACTATAGACAAAGATTTAACTTCCATTTGCTTCAAGAAAATTGTCTATAGAAAAGAGATGATAATGTGACCTATGTGAGAGGGATTTGTTCAAATAGTGTACATAAGGAACTGGACACAGTACCTTGCTTTACGGTGTAGCTGAACTCATGTCATTTATCATGATGGTTGGGCTTCCCTCTTGCTTTAAATTGAGTCTTAGGACTTGCATAGTATCAAGGAAGTAAGAGGTGGGCCATTTCTTTCAGTTTTGGTGCTTTCACTGTCACCATGGTCCTTTCTACTAAAGGGTGCTAAAAGTGAGTAGCTGTCTTTTGCTTTGTCCCACAAGCTTTCAAGGTGTATCACACAGGATGGTCATGTTCATTCTCCTCCAAAGACCAATATACCGCCCTCCACCCCAAGGCCACCCCTTCAGAAATCTTTCCACTCATCCTGGGCAGGACTAGAAGGGTGTAGAACACAGTGCCTGACCTTCAGACTCTCTTATTGCTGCCTCCCACAGTTTTTGCCCAAGTACCAGCCATGATCCTCTTTGACCAAGTCCCATATAAGCCCTAATGGCTCTGGCATCTTCCATAACCATATCCTTCACTCATAGTTAAAGGGCTAGAAGTCATAGAGGACATTGTGGTTTCTTTGATGGAAAAAGTAGATTTCATTTGATTATCATGGCATATCTCTGCCCCAGTATGGATTAATGTGTTTCTGCTACTAAACGGTAAGCTCCTTACAGGTACTACTTAAGCCAGATTCATCCTCTTTGCCTCTGGGATGTACACAGAATCCCTATTCAGTGTTTTCAGTAAAGAGTATCCACATGCCTCCTGGATACACTATTTCCCTTTTGTCTGCCCCCTCTTTCAAAGTCACTGGGGACAAAATGCTCCCAAATACTTGTAGCCAGTAGCTGAGACCTGTCCCTCAGACCAGCCTTAAATCCAAGGAGCATTGTCGCTCATCAGTTCCCTGCCCCTTCCTCACCCAAGTTAATGAGCAAATAAGGAAAGAAAATTAAAGCTAAAAAAATTAAACAGCTTTAGCAAAGATCAATAGAACTCTATAAAGCTCTGGGCTGTGGTATTGAGTGAGCACAGAGTAATCCCCTGCATATTGCATGTTAAGTTAACTTGTAAGAGAAATATGCTTCTTCTCAGCCTCATACATTGCCCTCCATTGTGAATGAGGAAACAGGGAACACAAATTAAAATAATGTTGATTTAGTTTTTCAAGGGAGTGCCCAGAGCATTTTCTGCACAGCCAACCAAGAACTGTAGTCCTGGCTGCAGAACACCTTCTTCTGCACAATACAAAGGGAATACTGGATCCCCAGAGCCCTGCCCACTGGTGGAGGTTTATTTGGTTTGGGGCTTTTGTTTCTTTCATGATTTCCTTTTGGATTTCAAAATTCTAAATGCCAACTTGAAAATTCCTTTTCTAACAGGATCATGGGGGAGTCCTAACTCATAGCAGTATGTGATCTGGGCACAGTGTTCATGGGAAACGGGTGGGGGAATTGGCTGCATGTGAGCAGGTACAATGTGGCCACTGTGTCTTGTCTTGATTCCCCACGTGATGAAGAACTCAGGAAACTAGGTCATTAGTTTTGCTTTTGATACTCCAGCCACCTGCTCAGATCCTGCAGCCGCTACACTTAAATTCCAGCTGGAGCAGGCATCCACCAAAAGCTATCAGGCTCAAGAGAGTAGTCCCTTTGAAATAGAGGCATCCAAGTTTATGGTGAAAGTCAGCTAGCGGTGCTTTGACTTCAACATCACTACTAATTAGCCACACAACCTTAACCAACTCTAGTAACCTCTGAAACATCAGTTTTTTGACATTGAAACAGGAATATCAATGTTTCCCTTGCATGATGGTATTGGAACTTTTTTGTATGAAGAATGTGTAAGAAGAATGCCTGACCCATAGCAAGTGCTCAGTGAACATTGGCTTTCTTCTAAAAATGATGGCCCTAAAAACGTGGAACTGAACAACAGCAGGGGAACAGCATACTAGATTTCATTCATTTATTACTCTACAGCATTTAACATGTGAAACACCAGTAAGAGTGACTCAGTTAATGCATGGTCAGAATGATTTAGCCCAATCTTTACTATTATTATTCTTATCTGACTTTTTATATTACAAACTTAATTCATATTTAGTGCAGAATGCTTAAATAAGACATAGAAAAATCAAAGGAGGAAGTGAAAGTCTTCTAGAACCTTCACAGCTGGAAATAGCTCTCATCTGGTTTGTTATACTAACATTCTAGGTATTCACATGTCTATGGAGATTAAATATTTATTTACACAACATGGGGGCAATCTTGAGACTCTTTCTGTGCCATTCAATGTCTGTTTACTGTATGAGTGTCTAAGAGTAACTAATACTTCATTGATTCAGGATATTCCAATTTACTTAGATACTTTGGCTACTTTAAATGTGTCCCTATTATAAGTGATACAATGGATATTTATCTGTAGATGACCACCGAGAACATTTTTCTTTGAGAGTATATCTGAATACTTGCTCAAATTAAATTTTTATGAGTGGTACTGCTGGGACAGAGTCCAAGGTCTATGAGAATGAGAGAAGATAATAATGGCATTGCATGACAAAACTCTCACACAATGTTCCAGAGAAAATGGGATGATGTTTTCAGCCCAGGCTGTGATGGAGAAATAGTTGGCCCATGGCTGGTCACCCCACTAGGGAAAGGTGTATACAGGCAAGAATTCAACCAGGTGTCATCACCTCTGGTTATTTGACCCCAGACAAGTATTTCAACCATGGCAAGGCTCTTGAGAACTCTGGATCATGAATCAGGATCTTTTTCCATACCTTGTATATGAGGGGATCTTATGCAGAAGTAATGGAAATATATCTGTGAAAATGCTTTGCACACAGCAAATAAAATTGGGAGGCATTATCCTGGGGGCAGGAGGGAAATCAAGCAGTTTTCTAAACCTCCAGAGACAATCTTCTCAGTGTGTGGTTTAGAGCTTTTGTTTTAAATGATGTGAATTCCCAGAACATCAAACACACCCACAGTCAATTGTAAGTACAGTACACACCCAAATGCAGGGTGTTAGGAATTCTGGCCCTTCTCTATTCAGGGGTGTGCCCTCTGCATCTGCCTTCCTGCCTTCCTTCCACCAGTGCAATCAACTCTCTTAAGATAAATTATAAGTACTATATTATCACTTCCTAAGCCACTCCAGAACCCTTTCCCATACCACCCAAGAGTTTCTGATGGATGCAGGCATACTTGCTACTTGCGTCAAGTCTTCTAGGAATTGGGAATGTTTCCTGATACCAAACCATTTTGCTCTGCTTGCATCTTAGGGGAGATGTTAAAGCGTGGTGTCCTTCTTGCAGCCCAAGTGTTCTGTTGGGTGCTGTGTTCACTACTATAACTTATCCATGGAATGTTCTTGTCCTAAGTGGAATAGAGTGAGAAATGGATCAGAAGCAACCAAAAATAGCCGTAGCAAAATGCAATTGTTCTCTTGTGATCTGCCGGAGCAGTAAGGCTTTAGTTTTGACTGGAGCACAACTTGTTTAGTTCTAACTAATTCCAAGAGGCAAACCCCAGGGGGGATTCAGCTGCTCTAAGGGCATAGGTAGGTTGCCAATGGAGAAGATGCATTCATTCACAGGTGGGGGTGAAATGCTATGATGCAAAGTAAGAGAAGCAGCACCCTTCTCAAGAAGACGTGGAGACTCCATCTGTGTCGGAGAAGGCTGGCCAGGACTCCCAACTCTGCCTCTCAGCATGTGTGATGCGTTAGGCAAATGAAGCAACTGGTTAAACCTTCATAAAATGGGGAAACAGCAAATTATCTCTAAGTACTGTGAAGGATAAAAATGAGTGGATGTGGTAATAATGGGAAATTCAGTGACAGCCTGATCCTTCTCAAACACCACCTTTCTGCCCACCCACCTTGCCTCCTCCTGATGGCATCTCAGGTGGAGCCCAAGAATTTTCAGTCACTTTCAGACATTAGAAAAGTCTCTAACTCTCAAGTTTAAAAGCCCAGAATCATCATCATGTTGAAGCCTCAAATTTCTAGTCAAGTTGAAATCCTTCTCTTTTCTACTCAGCACTGAGTCAATAACCCTCAGGTTCACAGAGGCTGTTTTCTACCTAAGTCCTCACATGGCAGAAGGTCATAGGGAGATCTCCACAGTATCTTCAAAAAAGTACCAATCCCAATCACGAGAGCTCCACCCTCATCATCAAGTTACCTCCCAAAGTCTCCACTTCCTAGTACCATCCCATTGAGAAGTAGGCTCCAACATATGAACTTGAAGAAGGCACATTTAGTCTATCAACAGGGTCAGGATGGTGTATTGATTAAGTTGTCCACGCCAGGAACTACAAGGCAACTCATGAATTGCAATCGTTCAAATCCTGAATCTGTCTGTCCACATGACACTTCAGTGTCTAGTGCACTCTCCCTCTGAGGTTGGCTTTGTTCTGAGGCGACCATCTTCCCGAGCGAACTTCTTTAAGATAGTTGTACTCTTAGCCCTTCCATGGTGTCCACCAGCTAGTGGCGAGCCCAGCATCCTTACCCTGCAGCCATGGAGATGTGTGCCATGAGGCAGGCCTCAGCCAGGTCTCCTCATTCTAACAAATTTTCTCCTTTGGACTTTTCTATTTTTAGCATCCTCATGTGCCAAGGGATATAGGTTTAGTTCTCCAAGAATTCTCTCCCCATATCTACAATGATACAGCCCAAGAAGGCTTTAGATATTTCTTTAGTTCAATCATTCACCTGGAAGATAGGATGAAGACATTCATGCTACATCAATGCTGCACTGACAAACTCCAAAGTCGGGTTCTCCCCACTAGGAAATTATATTTCTTCATCAGGCAGCAAATTCTCTTGCAAGAGCTCCTCACTCATGCTGATGGTTCTGATGGCAGCTGACAGTCATAGGCCCTTACCATAGGAGAGCTGAGCATTGTCCTAAGGAATTTCTATGCAACTCCTTTGATCTTCATGATCTCTCTCTCATTTTGCACATGTGTGAAAGGAATTATATTGCTTAAGTGATCTGGCCAAAGTCTCACAGCTGTTAAGTGGCAGAGTGCAGACTTTAACCCAAGCTTTCTTGCTGTACCTTCTAGTAACACTTATAGGTTTCTTGTGCCTCTCTGGCTTTCTCTTACATAAGCTAAATGCAAAGAATAAGCAAAGGCTTTGGAAAAGATTTCAGTCATCTCTTATCATGGACTACCAATGTATCTGGCACCAGTTTTTAGAGGGTAGGGGTATTTATTGCGTATCACCCCAGGTTTTGGTCAACCAATATTTCACAGACCATAGTCAAAGCCCTATTCAATACACAATCTTTTATATAAATCTTTCAGAATTTTGCCAACCATTCATTAGCAATAAGTGAAAGCTTCAAGGATAGGGAGCTCCTGACTTAGAAGAAAGAGAAACAGCCAGAAAATCATGCATCATGATGCAGGGGTCTTTAATTTATGTCATGAATTCCACAAATATTTATTTGACACCTCATAAGGGTTATTAGAGTCTGAGAATATAAAGATCAGATCGGATAAGGCAACATCTCTGTCCTGTGGGAAATGTGAACTTGGACAGCAAAATGTGTTCCAGAATAAAAGGAATTACAGTTATCCTTTGCGGCATTAAAGACTGTCCTAAACATAAAGACTTACAATGACAGCATCATTTATTCGCACATAATCCTGAAACATGAACAGGATCCAGTTGGGAAGGCTTCACACTGACCCATGTGTTCAGGCTGTGGTCTCTTAGGCAACTGCACTCAGCTGTGAGTTCGGCTGGGGAAATACCCATGAAGGAGTCACCCACAGGGCAATTAGTGCCTGGTGAGAACTGGTGTGTCTTGAGCTTCCTCCACACGTCCTCCTTTTCTCCAGTAATCTATATGTGACCTGCAAAGGTTCCAAGAGGACAAGCCCCATTGTGTAAGTACTTATCGAGTCTCTGCCACTGTACTTGCTAACATCTCAGTGCTCAAGCAGTTCCATGGCCAACCTGAATCTATATGGAAGGGGCCACATTCAGGGCAGCATAGGGTAGCAAACATCAGGGAACCAGTGGAATGATTGCCCACAGAAAGCTTTCTAAAATGTCTTCTCCATCCACTGCCTCTCTAATTGACTGCAACAGGTCTTTTCCTGACACTGTCCAGCTTGAAGGTCCAACTATGCAGAAGACGAGAGAGAGGATGCCAAGTCAGAAGGAAAGGGCAAAGTACTCCTTTAAATAAAGTTATAAATTTACCTTCTTTATTATCACATATGGAGTATCAATTTCAAGAGGCAACGGCAATTCCTCTACCTCAAAAGTATCTCGTATTTTTTTCCATTTCATTCTTTGGAAAAGATAAATTCTCAACTGACTAGAACAAACACATGGCTAGTTAACCCAAGTAAGAGCACTGCTGTGTGTGATTTGGTGTGCACTGTACTGGCATAACAGGGTGTGTGCAAGCTCTTGCTATACTAGAGGGCACCCTGAGGACAGTATAAGGAGTTAGTCAATTGGGCAAAGTCTCAGAGCACAGAAAAGCATCTCCATATGGACGGTCAAGAACACGTGGTGGCTATTAAGGGAATTCCTATGGAGAGGGCAGGCAGATGAGCTGGCTGAGCCCTGGACGTATGGCTTATGAAGACCACTGGTGGACTGACTGCATTGCACAGGGTAGGAGGTGAGGTACAGCCCCTCAAGCAAATCTCTCCCTGTCATGTGTTCTAATCCCAAATATTTCCTTTACCATTTGTCAGCCAGTTCTTTTCTTTCCACAAACTGGCTCTATGAACTCAACAGCCAGGAAAAGGTTCCCCTTTTTCCTATCAAATTATTTCCTCCAGGGCAATGAACACAGCATGATCTGCCTAATTGAAGGGGGCAAGGGGCCAGAGAAATTATAGAGGGTGAGGGGACTGTTGACATTTCCAAAAGTTCTTATCCCATCACATAAGTATGCATAGCCTAACAGAGCAGTGAAACTTCCATTGCTCTCATTTCATTTGGTAGGTTCTACTATGATTAAACAAACCTTGTATTGTCTGTAAGTTTGAGGATCCCCTCCAGGTATTTTTATAGAGAGAAAGAGTAGGTGGATCAGGAGTTACCTGACTTGTAGTCAAGATACTGGCATCCAGACTGGGAAAAGTGAGGTAAGTAACTCCCCTTACAAACAGATTTTATTGGCAACTACAGCTCTGCAGGATGGGGGGGGGGTGACATCCTATGCTGCTGACATGATGAGAATTGTATTTGAGGAAGATCCATCTGTCAGCACTATCATGGCTTGTTTGGAGGTAGAAGATGGAATAATGACATCCTCAAATTATAATCATATAATTATTAGCATCAGTGGTGACCCTGTGCTAGGCACTTGATGTAGGCACTTTCATCACATCATCACATACCTGTGGCATACGGTTTTGTTTTCCATACAGTGTAGATAAGGAAATTGAAGTCCAAGAGATCCAGACATTTGCCCAAGGGGTAAACTGCAAATAAGTGTAGAGTCAAGATCAAATTCAGTTCCATCTGACTCTAAATTCCCTGCTTCTATCTGTTCAGAGGCTATTGCAATTGCACAGATAAGAGATAATGAAAGCCAGAGTCAGGGCACAGAGGCAAACACAGTAAAGAAAACAGCAGACAGAAGACCTGTGTCAGAGGAAATGGAAGGGACTCAGTTCAGCTTGAAGGAAGAGCAGACTGAGCTGAGAAAGTTCTGAATCCAGTCAAGGTTGGTGAACAGGGATACTTGGGTTATTATACATAGGACTTTGCTTAGCAGAACGTTAATCTCATTGATTTGAACAACTATTTCAATTTTAACAATTATTTGAACGTTGTGCTTGTTCTCCTTGGGTATTATTTGGCTCTGTGTGCAGTCTGAGCCTGGGCTGGTGCCTAGAGCCTACTTGTATGGAGAAGTCTCCATCGTAGCAGGGCACTCCCTTTTCTCCTAGGATACCCCATTGAATTCTACTATGCTCCCTTCACCTATGCTGAGAAATGCAACATTGCTGCCTGTTTCCAACCATGCTACCCATGTTAGTCCATAGATACTCCAGGAACATTCTCAGACACTCCAGGAAGGCAAGAAAGGAAGTGACTCTGAAACTCACATGTTGAGGGCTCCTGGATGCACCCTCACCCTTGTTGCTTCCCCAGTGACCCCTCCTTTCCTGAAACTTCTAATGCAAGCCTCATCTTCCTCCTCAGGTCAACGCATTTTCCTACTTTCTGGGCCCAGTGGGAAAGAAGCTCTTTCCCAAGACTCACATCAGTGGGCTTTACCAGCTCCCTCTCCGCCTGACTGCAGATGAAGGCTTCAAGGTTCTCTGACGGCTGCCCACCACCTCTATGGCAGTTCCTGTTGGTAGCTGAGTTGACCTCCTACTACAAGAAAGTCATGGTCACATTGCTGGCCAAGACCCGTCCTCTGACACCTACACTCTGTCTACTCACATTAGCCACTCTCTACAGTCTAGATGTCCCCTTCCTCTACCTTATAACTCTGGAGAGGATTTTCTCACCAGCTCACTTTTGCCTAGCCTCAGTCTTGCTTCTTCTTGGCTTCTTCCTCCTAATGCAAGCATGCAGTGCTGTGCATGGTTTGAAGAGTTAGCTTAACCCTAATTCAGCACTTTCTTGGGGAATAGGAGTGGCCATCTCATATTTATAATTCCTCCTTTCCCACTCTTCCTAAATCCATCTCTGTTTTCTACTCATGACTACTGAAAATGCTCTCTCTGAGGTCCTCAAAACACCCTGACCTCCATACATAAGGGCCATTTCCTAATTTATAACTGTCTAGAGCTTCCAGAAGCACATTCCCTCATGGAGCACATACGTCTTTGCAGAAGCCTTCTCCTTCCCACTTCTCCAGGCCTCCCACCTGCTCTTTCCCTTGGTACTTCTTGGCTGACTCTAAGGCCCAGGACTCTCTTTTTCAGTGGCCACACGTCACAACTCAATGGCCTTCTCTGGGACAGCAGCACTTTAATGGATGTGGAGCTACCTCAGGATATTTTCTCTTAGCATCTGGTCACCAAATTAAACCAATTAGCCTGGTCAGTTTTATTTATACTGATGCCTGAATTTCTCTGAGGAGACTCACCAGTGCCTAGAGCCTTTTCTCTTATTTCCAGGTCCTTAAGATTTCTGATTCTATACCTTCATGGCCTCCTTACCTTCTTTTCTGCCATCATGGCCTTGCATCCAACCCTCCACATTTACACCTGGATTGTTACTTCTGACTTTTCTCCTTCCAAATTGTTCCTAATATGTTTCATTAAGACATCAGTTCTGCTTTGGGATAGCTATTGAGTGACTTCAGGAGTTTCAGTCTCATTTCACCAAAATTGTCACCACTTGAAGTAGAACCATCTTCAGCCATCCTAACACGGTGCCATATCAACAATAGATCCAACAAGTACTTTGGAAATGCCCAGAGTTAACCAGCATGAATTGGGTCCAGAGACCTCCTCTGCAGGGGTTATTTCCTGATCAGTGTTGATGACTATCCATACCCAGCACCCCTCCCAATCCCTGGATGTCTTGAATCTGCCACTGCTAGGCTACATCCAAGCTCATACTGACCGCCATTTTGACCTGAATATTTCCACTCTCTAGTCCCCTCAGTGCTATCTTAAACCTCCGCCTAAATGTTTTATAGGGTGGAGTATGGTCTTCCATTTAATTTGCAGAGTATCTAAAGATAGAGATGACATGATGTTGTCACTCCTGAATGGAGAAGTGTGTGTGTTAAGATTGGTGATGCTCTTCCAGGGCAAGCAAACCGATGCTTTTGTGTTCATGGAGTTCCAAGTTCTCAAAGCAAATTAAACATAGTTTGTATTTTTTCAATGTTCAGAAAAAAATAACTTTCATAAGGGAAAACATCAAAGTTAGAAAGTTCTTAGTTTTGCTGCCATTAGCGTAAAAAGAAAAGACCAATTAAAGACAAATGTGTCTGTGAGTCCCAAGGTGATTAAGCAGTCACGCTGCTTGCCCTTTGGGAGGTCATTACCTTGAAGAATGCAGCAGTCTCTGCAGCCCCTATTAATGGTACATATTGACTGTAGCTGCTTTCTAAATCTCTTCCCTTAAGGATATAGCATGCTCCCTAAGGCCACCAAGATTTGCATGGCTCACCCTACATTGGTGACTAAGGTCATGTCCCCTGCTCTGCATAGAAAGCCTGAGACAGGCTCATACTTGACCTCACAGTGGTAGGCAAATCTGCGGAGATCAAACATACAGAAGGTGAAAATGGGTATGACTGACTTCAAAGGAGATGGTCGGCCCCAGGCAGAATGCTCTGCAGGTGCCATCAGCTTTAGAGGACTGAGAGAAATCAGAAGTACAAGCAAGCCTGAAGCAGTGTGGATGAGGGATCCATGCTCTCATAGAACATGTGCAGATGAGGAACTAAGGATAAATTATCTGTCCATGAGTTTTGGTTTCCTCATCTAAAACAATGTATTTCCCTTGGAGGCTGGAGAAATGACTTTGTGGGTAAGAGTGCTTTCCACACAAGCATGAGGACCTGAGTTCAATCTCAAGAACCAGTGTAAAAAGTCAGGCATGACTACATATGTCTGGAATCCCGGCACTGAATAGGAGTGGAGACAGGAGGATTTCTTGGGCTTCCTGTCAGCCAATTTAGCCAAAAAAAGTCCTGGTTCAGGGAGAAACTGTGTCTTCAGTAATAAGACAGAAGAGCAATACAGGAGGATACTCCACATCTTTCTCTGGATACCATATACGGTGGATTACACACACACACACACACACACACACACACACACACACACACACACGGTATTTCTCTTGCAGGCTGGGATATGATGAAATAAAGTCGGGTAGGATTTGAGGGCTTACTTTGTGCCAGGCACAATTCCAAGTATTTACATCCATTAAGTCATTTGATCCTCCCGATAAACGTCTGAGACAAGTATGATCATAGTCATTTTACATGGGAAGAGACTGAGAAACAGAAAATAAGTAACTTGCAAAGGTCACTCAGCTAATCACTGATAATTGATTCACAAAGTCACTAGCAAGTGAAGCCACACCGCTTCCAAAGCTTGGAGTCAGAAGAAGAGACCAGCGGGAGGGTTGACAGAGGAAGGACAGCTGTGAAGAAGCAAACATAAGGCAAACATCACTTTATAAAGATAAAAGCAATCAAATCTTGCTTTTATTCCAATTCCACTTACCATGTATATATGCTTGTTTGAGTGTGTATGTTTTGTATGTGTATGTTTGAACATGTATGTGCTTGTTTGAATGTGCATTGACACACTTTTCTATGAGTAAATGTGTTTCTGTCCGTGTTCGTTTGAATGCATGTTTTTGTGAGTGTGTACGTATGGTGGGAATGAAGACGCTCAGTGACAGGTGTCTCCAATCATCTCTGGTCTGTAAACATCCTCTCCACAGCCCTCTGCTTTCAACCACACACTGAATGTCACATCCTTGAAAAGTTTTTTACATCTCTGACACACTCACCTTGCTTCTATCTCCTTTGTTTTTCTGCAAAGTAACACTAGTTGATCTGTTTTGTATTTGGGGAGGCTTTAGTTAGATTTTCTTGTGGAGGACAGCTGCCATGGTTTGATTCAGGTGTCCCCCATAAACGTATGTGCTCTGAATGCCATGTCCTCAACTGGTGGCAGTTTGGGAATTGGCTCTTTCTGGAGGCAGTGTATTCTTGGGGGTGGGCTTATGGGTAGCCAATTTCCCCTTCCCAACGTTTGGCACCCTCTCCTGGTGCTGCAGTCCATCTGATGTTGGCCAGGCAGTGTTGTCTACCCTCTGCTTGTGCCATTGTTTTCCTCTGACATCATGGAGCTTCTCTTCAAGTCTGAAAACCAAAGTAAACCCTTTGACCACACAAGCTGTTCTTGGTCAGGTGTCCTCTGCCAGTAACACAAAGCTGACTCTGACAATAATGTTATATATAAAAACCTGATATTTTGTCTGTGGATGCAAATGCTCCCAATAATCTAACAAAAGGATCATTTTGGCCAGCAATACTTTAATTTTTTATTTTATGTTTTTTTATTTATTAGAGGGAGGGAGAGGCAGATAGAGGGAACGAATTCTCCAGGGCCTCCAGCCACTGCAAATGAACTCCAGATGCATGTGACATCTGGCTTATGTGAATACTGAGAAAACAAACCTGGGTCCTTTGGTTTTGCAGACAAGTGCTTAAACCACTAAGCCATCTTTCCAATCCTTGACCAACAAGATTTTAAGAGTTGGGCAGCAAAGAGTTGAAAGACAAAAATCTCTAGTAAAGTCCAAGTTTTACTAAGAAAATATCATGATTCATCCAGGAAGCATTCAGGAACGTGCTTCTGCTATTCTCAAAGTTGCTATGGCAGCATTGTCTCAGTTCCTCAGCGGTATCGGCCTAGTGGGGCAGCAAGCACGTGAGGAGGCACAGGTGAGGCTCAGATAAAGTAGATCCTGGCAAGATTGAAAGGAGTCTTGGACCCTTAAATTAGCCCTCAGGTCTCTAGAACATGTGATCATTTGATTCTCAAGGATCCCCACTAAAGCAATTTGTAATGACTCCACTTACTTATGACTTCTAGAAGTTTTCCACTCAAGCTCACCCAGAATTGACACAATTCACTGTTCTACACCCCCAATGCTAATGCATAAAGGGAATGCTGGACATGAATAACTTTTCCCACCCACTCTCTGTGTGTGTATTGGATTCATCACTGTAAACACACACAGAACAGGAGACAGGTTTCTTTGATGACCAGAACAACTATGAAGGTTGGAGTTCAAGATCATTCCTTCTTCAACTGGCTCTTTTGAAAAACAATGAGCTGGTGTTCAAGGTCCTTCCTCTCTGAGAGACCTAGACAGAGATTCTATATTCTGCTTCTTCAGTCCTGTTTTAAATATGTGACTCATAGTCTCCCTCTCAAGTCAGCAGACCTCAGTCAAATACATACCACAGGCAATAGCATACCTCAGTTAACTGGCTCACTTTGCTGGCTTTTGCACAAGCCTTTGGTTTGCAGACTTAGAAGGAACCGTCAAGAACTGAGATGCCTCTGGGGACAGGGTTGGGTCCAGTTTGGATGAATTTCCTTCAATAAATGGAAGGGTGGATGTTAATGGGCTATATGAATAAAAAAGGAAGTATCTTAGGACTCTTGCCTAAAGATGTCCCCTGGCCCTGCCTCCCTTCTCCAATTCTCACCACCCCAAAACCAACAACACTTCATCTCCAAGAAAATATGAACCAAGAAATAATGCTGGACACATACAGTAATGAAAATCCATGATTCAACTGTGCATTCATAATTATTTCATGAATAAATGGCTGCTGGAGAGGTATATCTGTCTCCTGCCACCCAGTGTGTATTTTTCATTAATACACCTTGGCCTGCATAGGGCTAATCCAAGAGCTCCCCTCATCCTTGTCTTGCTCTCCATCACTGTCCACCACCAGGTCTTTGTGGTTCTGAGATTGCTGCAAGCCTTACACTTCTGTGCAAGAATGATGGCTTGTCAATAACATTAGCCAGCATTACAGGCCGCATCGGGGTTAGCAGAATCAATATGGCCAAGTAAAAAGTCTAATAAGTCGCCTTTGGAAGGATTCACATTACAAGAAATAAGTTCTCTTAAGGAAGCAGGAGCAGGCTTGCTTAGGTGCCCCATGCCCAGACAGCCTGACTAAGATTTATAGCTCTGTGCTTGGTTGGCAGAGTAAGGTCGGCTGGGAAAGTGAAATGGTAAATGGGGTTAACTGCAAAATAAATGGGTGACTTGGGCCACTCTGCTGATAGCTAGTGAAGTACAGAGCTGGAGAAGCCTCGGTGTGGCTGCGTTCCCTAAGAACAGTTGCTCTTGATCTGTGCCCAAGGGAATGATGTCACAGATTTCCTGTGGACACCTCCTCTTTTAAGGGAGCTATTTACTTCTCGAGAACTAGTACAGTTCCTGTAGAGTGGCATTGCTCATGTACCTGACACCTGTCTTTCTACTCAGTCACCCCAGCTGGAGCATGAACTCAGCATTCATCTCCTCCAAAGCAGACCCATGACACTGAGCAAAGAAGAAGCTTTAGCAAGAGCCCTAAGGCAACCTTTGCCATTTCTAGCCATTGCATAAGTCAGGTACCACGTTTGTCATCTTCTTATAGTGATGTCCCATCCTTACAAAGCCTTCAAGAGAATCCACTGGCAGCACTCATTTCATTGAACTTACAACTTGTAAACTCAGACAAGTCTTTCCATCCCATGCCCACAGGTGTAGATAAAGGATGATTGAATACAGTAGGTAATTCCCAGGAGAAAGCAACGTCCTATGTTCCCACATTGCTGGTGGGGGAAAGAGAAGGAAGAGGTTAATGAAGAAAGACTACTGCACCAGACAAATGAAGAGTGTGTTCCTTCAATCAGTCATGAGTCTATATATCTCAAATATACTAAGGACCTATTCAGTGCACAACACTGCCTGAAGTATTAGGATATAGCAGTAACTAAAATTGACCACACCCTACCCCTAGGGAGTTCATTCTCTTCTAGGAAAGGGAAAAATATAACGAATAATTAAGCAAATAAACATATAGCTTCAGAAAATGTTATAAAATAAATAAATAGGCAAGCTAAGGTGAAGGAGAAGAAAGAAAATGTATAGCTTTTTAACAGGAATAACCATGAAAGGCTTCAATTTGCCAGCAAATTTGAACAAAACCAGGGATACAAAATCAAAAAAAGTCTTGAATCAGACATATTCTTAGTATGTTCTAGGAAGAGTTTGAGGCCAAGGAGAATGGGTCAGGAAGATGGAGTGACTAACCAGAGAAGGGAGTGAGAGACCCAGGGCTTGAACCTGTAGGGCCTGTAAGGAGTGTGGATGGATTTTACAGTGCATACAGGAAGAAGTCTTTAGAGGACTTGGCCAATATATTTTTCCTTTCATCAGGATTCCTCTGGTTGCTTTTGGGGGGAATAATCTGACAGAGAAGTCAGAAAGAAATTATGGGGCCTGGGGAGATTGCTCAGTGGTTAAAATGCTTGCTTGCAAAGTCTGTAAGTCTAGGTTCAATTCTCCAGCACCCACATAAAACCAGATGTATAAAGTGGCACATGTGTCTGGAGTTTATTTACAATTACTCAAGGTCTTGGCGTGCCCATTCACATCTCTCTCTCTCTCTCTCTCTCTCTCTCTCTCTCTCTCTCTGCTCACAAATAAATTTTTTAAAAAGAAATGACAGGCTTAGCAGTAGAATGAGTGCTAAAGCATAGCAGGATCTATTTGGAGGAAAAGCCAACAAAGGATTTGTCTATGGAGCAATGAGGGATATGGCATTGAGATATGCCAAGGATGTTTTGTGAAACCTTTTCCCTGGGAAGACACAAACACATCTATTCATCACAGACAGGGCACAAACAATAGTCTAAAACACAATTGCATTAAATTGCAATTTGGGTGAACCAATGACTTTATAATGGGGTTACTTAAAAAGCATGGATGAGGGCCTACTTCCAGAAGTATGGATGACTCATAGGCACTGCACCATTGAGAAGCCCACCTCTGCATATGTGAGGACTCCAGGAAGATGCCTGCAAGCAGCCACTCTGGTCAGAGATGCTCTTTCTCACCCATTGTTTCCTGTTTCTATATCCTTGTGTGGGGAAATAGGCTCTTGTAATCTATGTTTCAGGAACCTCCTAAAGCTTATGGAGTCCTCAGCCTTGTTTATTCCTGAGCCTTAATGAACTTCTGAACTTCCAGGGTCTTAATGTATTTCCCTCCAGGATGAAATGTTTCAGTTCAGAGGAAACTGCTATACAACATATGTAACCAGCAGTTTTAGTGTGAACAGTTGGGTGAGGGTGGGCTACATCTCTTTAGGTACATCTTGGCTGAACATGTGAAATCCAAAGATCACTTGGGACAAGTTGCACCAGAGGCCTGTTAGTGACTCAGTGAAGATGAGAAAGGTGCCGGTGAAGTCAAGCCTTGGGTCAGAGTTTAAGCCAAAGAGATAAACTGATACTGATCTGCATATTGATGGTGATGGCATTTAGCCTCATTCACCTGGATGAGTAGTTCATTTAGGGACAGAGTAACAAGCCACAGAAGGGACTGAAGACTTTGTCTGGAAGTACACTAGCAGAGAGGACAGAAAGACAAATAGAGTCAAGCAGAGAAGACAGAAGGGCAGGAGACAAGGAAAGGCTATTGATCACGTTGTCCCACGTATCAGTTATTTCCACATTTCTGTGCCAAATACCTCCCATGCAATTTAAGGAAGGGTTTATTTTGGCTTATCGTCCTTCGTGGCAGGGGAAAGCATTGTGGCAGGAGATAGATTGTGGACATTCAGTCCACAATGAAGAAGCATATGATGTATTCTAGTGCTCAGCTAGCTTTCCCTTTTTATATTTAGTCCAGGACCCTTGCCCATGAAATAGTGACACATATAGTCAGGAAAGGTCCTCTGATCTCAATTGACTTAATCTAGAAAAAAAACCCTCACAGCCTTCACAGACAGTAATGTGTTTCCATGGTGATTCTTCATCTGGCCAAGTTGACAACCAGAGATTAATTATTACAAATCCATCCCCTGTCAACTTGACACTCTAACATAACACTTCCGTCTCTTGCCCCCACAGGCTCATGGCCACTTCACGCAACATACATTTAATCCCAACTTCAAAAGCCTCCATGGTCTCTAACATTCTTACTCAGAAGTATAAGTTCAGAGTCTCTTCTGAGGCTCAGGCAGTCTCTTAACTGTGAGTTCCTATAATATCCAGAACTGAGTTACATATGTCCAACATAGAATGGCACAAAGTAAATATTCCCAATCCAAAAGGGAAGAATGTAAGTGGAACAAGAAAAAATCATACTGAATACAGCAGGGAAAAGTCCAAATCTTACAGCTCCATGTCTGACATCTGGGCTCATGATAGAGTCATCTGAACTCCAAAGGGCTGCGTACCTCCACCTCACCCCAACTGTGCTGCATGTAGCTCTCATAGTCTCTTTCTTAAAGAAGCTCCACTCTGAACAGTAGCTTTCTTTGGCAGGCATCCTAGAGTTTTGACACCTCCAACATCCTGGAATCTCCATTGTAATTTGTGGTTAATCTCCATAGTTTCATGCTGTGGCTACTCCAGGCCACCTTGCAGGGATGTTGACCCTACCATACCTGGCCTGGGTCCAGCAGCTCACTGAAACCATGGCCCCCCTAGTCTTGCATCTTTCATCCCTCCATAGCCAGTACAATGTGGATGATGCTGCCACGGTCTGCTCTGCTCAAGATGTAGCCTGGACCCCTTCAACCACAATTGTAGTTGCCTCTGTCTATCTATGTGGGTGTTCTTAAGCAGGGGATATCCTCCATGGCATTGTCAGCTCCAGCTCTCTGCTTTCAAATATACTGGCGTTTTCACAATATAGAGCCTTCAAAGGGTGGAGTCTTACCCTCAACGCACTTTTTCTGTTGTCCCAATGTAGAGCAGATTTCTTTTCCTTGGCACAGATCTCTTTAAAATAATTATAATCAATTACAATTGCTTTCTTAGCACCAGCCTGAATGCTCTCTTGTCTTTAGATTTTTCTCTACTAACCATTTTACTTTTTAATATTTTCTTTCTCTATTTATTTATGAGACATAGAGAGAAAAAATGTGCATGTCAGGGTGTCTAGCCACTGCAAATGAACTCCAGAAGCATAGGCCACCATGTGCATCTGGCTGACATGGGTACTGAGGAATCGAATCTGGGTTCTTAAGCTTCTCAGGAACCACCAAGCCATCTCTTCAGCTACCATTCCTTTTTAAATCAAGCATTATTCAAGGTATCAGGACTCAGGAAGAATACATCGAGGTTCTTTTCCAGCATGTAACATGAACTGTCTCTAGTCCAGTTCCTAATAGAGTTCTTGTTCCTCTTTGAAGGTGAGCCTCCTCTGTTTTCATCTCTCTTGGTATTCTGTCCTTACAAACTCTCACCAGGATGGCTGTTTAAGCTCTGCTTACAGCATTCTAGTCTAAAGTTACAAAATGTTTTACATTTCTCCCCAGAAGCAGTTTCTAAGGCCTATGAAACACATGTTTGAGTTTAGCACAGTAATGGCTCCACTTCTTGGTTGGTTACTATATTTTTTTTTGTATTAGTTACTTTCTCATTGCTATGACAAACTACCTGACAAGATGTAACTTAAGGAAGTAAGGGTTTATTTTGGCTTACAGTTCATCATGGTGGGGAAGGCATAGCAGCAGGAGCTTGAGTATAGGCAGTCCACGGTGAGGAAGCAGAAAGTGATGGATGCTGCTGCCCCGCTTACTTTCTCCTTTGTGTTCAAAGAGCTCAGCTCATGAGATGGTGCCAATCACAGTTAGGGTGGGGCCTCCTATCACAACTAACCTAATCTAGAAGACACCTCACAGATATTCCCAGTAATGTGTTTCTATGGTGATTCTAAATCCTGTGAAACTAACAACCAAAGATTAACTCTCACACCCTGTATGCACCCTTTTAACATGAATTAGTACATTGCCTTCCATTAGAAACATACCTGCCCACCCTCAAAGAATGTAACATTAAATGAGTGTTAAACCTGAAAGAAATTTTCTGAAATATCAAATTTTCTTAATCTGAATAATACTACAAACTATCTTAATTCACCTGATTATTATTTAAATGCATACCAACAAACCATTGGGCAGAATAAAAAGCATAATTATCAGAAAAAATTGGGTAGAGTACTTATAATTTCCAGAAGTCAAGATTTTATTTTTTTATTATTTTATTTTTGTAGTCAGGGAATATAGTCAACTTGGTACTGTCATTAGCTTCCTCCCTGTCCTCCCTCTCCACAGGGACTCTCCTTGTTGGGGTATATAGGTTGTTCATTGTGGGGTTAGCTTTTAGTTTTGGGTAGGAGGAAATGTCTCTACATGTCATGATCCAATGTGTGGCTCTGACATTCTTTCTGACCCCTCTTCTGCAAATTTCCCTGAGCCATGTTAGGTTCATTGGAAGTCTGCTTCAGTGTTGAGATCTTGGGAGCCTCTGTGTCTCTGGATATCTTTGATTGTTCTCTGTGTCTATCTCCTTTACTGTTGTACTGGCTCCTGGTTTACCAAGTAAACAGCATTCTTGCATGTTTTCCCAATTATTCTTAGTTTTAGTTGGGGCCCATTTGAAGTATGATGGGGTGGTTCTCTCCTTAGGATCTGTGTCTATCTGAAAAAGAAGCAGATTCTGCAATGGAGAGTAAAGTTAGCACCAAATAAATGTGATAACCATTGCTTTTTAGAAAGAGTTTAATGGAGAATGGGTTCATTTTTGAATATGGTTCTAACTTGTTTCCCAGCTCGAGCTATGGGTTCCATCCCACTGAGCAGATCAGTTAGCTAAATTAAGAGCAGTTGGTTTCAAACCATGGCTTTGCACCACTATTGCACTTGTATGAGCATCATGTTAGGTTTTTTGCTGCTAAGTAGGTTAGACCATGCGTTGCTTGGACAGATATTGGTCATTTCCCCCCAGTTGTTCATGGAGCACCTTCTGGCACTGTACGTGCAAACTGTCTGGGGACTGAGAAGTCAAGATTTTAAAAACAAGTAACTTTAAAAAATCAATTTTTCTGGGCGTGGTGGCTCATGCCTTTAACTCAGGAGGCAGAAGTAGGAAGATAGCTGTGAGTTCAGGCCACCCTGAGACTACATAGTGATTTCCAGGTCAGCCTAAGTTAGAGTGAGACCCTACCTCAAAAAACAAAAACAAAATCAATTTTTAAGATTTATTATTTATTTATTTGAGAAATAAAGAGAGAGAGAAAGAGGCAGTCAAAGAGATAGAGAGAGAATAGGTGCTCCAAGGTCCATATAGTATTGATAAAATTATCAGTAGATAAAAATCACTAGCAGATAGACAAAATAGTTCATCCTTCATGGGGAATAAGTTGAATATATGTGTGAAAACTTTGAGCATGAATATTCTAGAACCCTCCAATTATTACCAAAGACCTAATTCTAAGACAATAGTCATGTAAGTACCCTAATATTTGCATGCAAGGCTTTCTGTTGTTTATGGCTACTGTCAAGAAAATTAGACATATCTAACATTTTGTAAACAGAGGGGTGATAACATAAGTTATCAAATGTACAATGGGATGACATGCCACCACTCTTAAAATTGAGTTAATCTTTATGCATCTAGAGAGTAGGGAAGATTACCAATATGATCAAAGAAAAATAAAGTCCCAGATCTTATGAAAGTATGGCACAGAGCCATTTACATTTTCAAGTTTATAAGTAGAAAATACACAAGATGGGCACATACCAAACTGATAACAGTTGAGTGTTGTTTGAGGTATAGAGATAACCACAGGCCACCATTTTGTTTTGTATGCTCAAGCAATTACTTGAATGCTATATGAAGCAAATACTGCTTTTGTGATCAGGAAAAAAAAAAAAAAAAGATAATTCCCTGCTGACAACTAAATAATGTTCTAAGTGACAAAATGTTTTAAAGGGAAATTTTCAAGTTAATTTAGCATTGACTGAGATAAACTCTATTTGGGTTCAAGTTAGGCATAAAATAGTCTATAAAAACTGGAAAAAGAATACATTATTAGTAATCTCTGGAGAGCAATTCAAGAAACTCTGAAGGAAAAGACAGCTGTATTTAACTTAAATATTAAAATCTATCTTCTGTGTACCAAATAATTGTGAGTGAAATTGGGGAAAGCTTTATACAACTATGTCAGAAGGCAGTTACTATCATTGCTATATAAAGAGCTCACAGAAAGCTAAAAGAAGCAACATGAGCTCAAAAATAGCCAAAGAACACATGCAAATGATAACAGTAACACAAGTGGTTCACAGTGTTTTTCAAAGCTCTCCTCATCCCTGATGTATAAAAGGAAGACAGAAGGATGAGCCACCATCTCTGTTACTTACCCTATTATAGCAACAAAGATTTTGATGGAGTAATATAGAGAACAGAGGACCTGTGCCTAGAATACCACAACACTGAGGTAAGAGGATCAGATGTTTTCACTTGTGGGAAGGGCAATGTAGACCTAGGCAACTCTTTTAGTTTTTAAAATATTTATTTATTTGAGAGAGAGAGAATGGGTATGCACAGGCCTCTAGCCCTGGCAAACAAATTCCAGATGCATGTGCTTCCTTGCATGTCTGGTTGATATGGATTCTGGGGAATTGAACCTGGATCCTTTGGCTTGACAGGCATGTGCCTTAACTGCTAAGCCATCTTTGCAGCCCATAACCAACTCTTTTGGGGTGTTTGCAGTAGAAGACACAATCCCACATACAAAGAGATCTATGTCATCATCTGCTGTAAAGAAGCAGAATTTAAGTGCTCAGTAGGAAGGCGACCCCATTTATGATGATACAAACACACTGCAGAGCATTATGAGCTAAAGACAAAAGTTTTCAAGTGAATTTTTTTCATTATGTGGCCCTCCTCTGAAGGGAGATGATAATTGTGCAGTGGAGATCAGGTGCACTTATAGAAAGAGCAATAGAAGCTCCGCCTACTCTGGGGTGTGGGCCATAGTGCCATCAGGGTATCAGAAAGGATGCTTCTCTGAGCACTGTGACAGCTTACAAAGGCATGCACATTGTGCATCACCCTGCATTGTAAAACTGCAGAAGAATCACTGTCTTTCTGCTCACACTGTCCATGGTTTTTCCTTGAGTCTGTAAGTAGGCTGCAGAAGAAGAGAAATCAGTTGAGCTTTCCACTCCAACTCTACAAAAACAGAGGCTCCATGGGCTCTAGAGAAGCCATTCCCTTAGCACAGAAGTTGGGAGACTAGGCTAAAGACCTATAGGAGCAATCAAAAGCCACAAACAAGAAGTCTTCTCCTGCCAGAACTGCTAGAAACAGGCTTAACATTGGAACCAAACCTTGCAGAGAAAAGAGGTGGATTTAATGAATATATTCATCCTGGCTTGGCTTTTCAAACACAAACCCACTCATATTGGTTTTGGGGGGAAGTAAAACTTTCATGTCCAGCACTCAGTGATGCAATTGAGGAAAGCAAGAGTTATCTGGTAAGGCTGACTGCAGCCATCTGACTTTCACTGGATAAGGAGGTCTGAGCTTGGAGTGTCTGCTTGTTTTCTTGCCTTAGGAGAAACAACTCATGCTTGCGAGTCCTAAATAAGTCACTGGCTGTTTTAGTTTCTGCCTCCTTTAGTCAGCACATTATCCTGACCACTCTACTATGTCTTCGGTGGTAACTATAAACTGTCCCCAAATCAATGAACAGAATAGAAGTTGGATCCTAGGAAGGGGCTTAATTCCAGTATCTTTCTGGAGCCTTTGAATTCCCTCTACCTGGATGGCAAAAGAAAGGACATTTAGCCCTTCTAGGAACAAATTGTACTTGGGGGAGAGGAATGTAAAGGTGGAGGAAAAGTGCAGTATTGTTAATGACATGATTTCTGTAGTAAGCAATGGGAGAATTAGCATTATCAAGGAGTTTGTTGGGCACTATTGGAGACTGGCACATGCTCTCTCAGGATGACCCTAGCACAGGATGGACAGTTCATGCTATGTGTGCTACACAGTAAACAAAAGGTTTCTGTCCAGGTGGGCAGACTGTTCTGTTTGGGGTGCAGGACTCTCTGAGTACTTGATGGATTTTCATCAAAGTTCCTTCTAAGCCTTTAGAGATACGTACTTAAAGTTGTATGTTTTCTGCCTCTCTCTCATCTTCAAAGCTCGACATAGATAACTCAGATCAACTCATGATTCAGATCACTCTTCTGTGGTCCTGGTGATTCAATTTAGGGCCTCATGTCATGCTAGGTAAGCACTCCACCACTGTATCCCCAAGTCTCATTATGTTGCCCATGCTGGCTATGAACTCACTGGATAGACCAGGTAGGCTTCAGCTTTCCAAGTAGCTATATCACAAGTCTGAATCACCACCCCTAACTTCTCTCTCCTTTTCCACCATAACACTCAGAAGCCAGTTGGAGAAGTTCCTCTGTTGCAGGTTCAAAAGATCCGGCTCACTTGGGGTCCAGGCTGCTGGATGTTAGGTCACACGATTAGTAAACTTAATTACATCTGTAAATCCCTTCACAGCAGGGCCTAGAATAATGCTTTAACTAAATGTCCCCGGGCAGCAATGCTAACAAGAAAGCTGTAGACTTCTGCCTGTCTCCAATGATTTAGTGAATGAAGTGGGGCCACCAGCAACATGGTGACCACACAGAAATAAAGCTGGATATAAGCTCGTCCCTGTGGCTGCATCAGGCCAACAAATTTCGAGGATAGTGGTGTCATGCATATCAGTTTCATTCTGCTCCTGGTTTTTGCTGTGGTTCCTTTTATTCCCTTTTGCTAGCAGTAGGGTAGAACTGCTGTCAAAGGGAACAAGTAGGGACTGTGTCTATACTTTGGGTATCCACACCTTCTATTAGGAAAGTAAGTCTTGTCCAGTGCTAACTCCAAGAAAACATTTCTGAGTTCTAATGACTCTCATGAGCCTCAAAGCTTACATGTGTCATTCATGGGCTAAAACAACTATTTTGTGTTAAATTATTAAAGCTTTGCAAACCTCAAATGAATTACTCATTGTTATTATTGTTCCCACTTTGCAAATGAAGTCCATGAAGTCAATCAACTTTTCTAAGTTTCCTGGCTGGAGCCAGATGGAACTGGCCCACAGAATCACCAATGCTGCAAGGGAGGTTGGGAAATTACCTATCGTTCTCAGCGTATTCTGTATGGACCCAGATGGAACTGGGCCCCAGAGTTGCAAGGGAGGTTGGGAAATTACCCCTTTTTCTCAGAGTATCCTGAGGATCTTTAAGAAAACTTTGCAGGATTCTCTGGGGCCTTGCCTTTTCCAAATAAATGCCTTTGAATCTCTTTCTAAAACACTGCACAAACCTGAACACAAGAGCAGGCATGCCAGTCCAGCTGTCTCCTATTAAGCCATATATTAAAAAGACAAACAACAATGTAAAACAATATCTCACTATTATTTTATTTTGGAAAACATAATTATTTTCTACAAAATATATATTATTTGTGCTAGCATGTAATGGATTTATTATTGTTATCCTTAAGTAATGTAAATGTTGTTTTAAATTCTCAGTTTTAATTTTTCTATGTGAACACTGGTAAGTATAACCCATGTAAACAAAGCTCTTTGGCATCCTCAACAATTTTTTAGGAGTTTAAAGAGATCCTGAAGCAAAACTGTTTTAATGAAAATCTAAGGTCAGCAAACTATGGCACTTGGAAAAGTTTCTAGTCCAACACCTTGTTGGTGAGTGAAGTTTGGAGTTTTTGTAAACATTGCTGTGCACATCCATCAATGTATTATTAGCTATAGTTCTTGTGCACTACAATTATAGAGATAACAGTGACAAAGACATGTTTAATATCTCACCTTTTAGATAAAAATAACTGCCAACCTTGATTTAGACAATCATGATTCATCACGTGGGGCTTGACATATTGTCATTTTGGAAAAAAAAAAAAAATCAGTGTTCTATTACCTGTGGAAAAGAAAGACCCAGACTTTGTGCAAGAAAGCTTCTTTTTCAACTGCGATGCAGGATGAACACATAGACATAAGCAATAAATATCTTATTTTTATGTTCCCAGCAGTCAGAACACACAAACTACCATATATACTACATAAGCAATTTAATATATGACAAAATGAAGCAAACATGTGTGTGTTCACACACTGTTTAAGCTGCTCCCCACACCTTTTTTCTCTCACTTATGAAACACTTCTGGAAAACACCTTAAGTCATTGATTCTATTCAGCAGATGTTTTGAGCCAGAAATCAAGGAGTTACTTCCCAGTTTCAGCATTCAGAAGTTTCTAGCATGTTTCTAATTCTAGCTCCCACTTCTGTAAGCAACAGTCTCCATGGACTTTTACTATTTCTCTGTAACTTTGAGCAATTACTAGGAAACTCCCTCCTGCTGGGCATCCTTCCAGAAGGATTTCTACAGTATTAACCAAATGCAACAGCCATTGCCACACCATGTTGCCACCATTTCCCCACTTCTATCAGGGAGTTGATGGCATAGATTGTGGATTGTGTCTTAGACACCTTTGGCTATCTAAACTGTTAAGCATATTTTAAATAGCTACTTTGCTTAAACCACACTGGCCCAGGGGAGTCTAACCTCTGCCCAATGTTGATAGTCAAAATATTTAGCAACCAATATGGCCTAACACGGACTGACTGAACAGAAGCCAGCCCCCAAAGAGCACATGGCCACACTCAGACACCTGAGCTGAAGATGAGCGCTACCAGGCTCCCTGCCGGCTCCCGGGGAAGGGCTTCTCGAACTGTGGGTTTGATAAGCTCCCTCACACAATGGACCACTGTCTTCCATACTCATTTTAGCTCATTAGAAGAGACAAGCAATCTCTCTGGAGATTGTGCTGGTGGAGATGCTCTGTGGTCCTATCTGATGAGGCCTTTGGAGAAAGTACATAAAATAAGGGGCAGGGCAGGAAGCCAGCCCATTCCAAGGAGCTGTCTTTCCTCATGGAACCTTTGTTTCTGGCTCTTGATTGACTAGGGAAGATACATACTTTGCTGTCCTTAAACTTCCTGTATCATATCTGCAGTGATGCTGAAAGCAACAAGCATAGAGGATTAGAGAACAGAAGAATGAGGAATTCATTCATTTATTCAGGCAACATTTCCTGAACAAGCCCACTAGAACAAATGAGGCTTTGGGTAGGGCTGAGCAGGAGGCTGAGAAAGCACACAGGAAGGGTCCTAGACCTCAACAGGCAGGATCAGGGGAGACTGCACCTGGATGCAGCATCCAAGTCCACATCCCCCTTCTGAGGCCAGCCAGGGGCTCAGAGAAGATGCTGGAAGGATAGGGAAGAGTGTACTAATCCTCAGGAAGGAGCATGGCAAGTCCCAGGCCATGAAGAAGGCCTCTAGGACTGGAAGGTAGGTTGCAAAGTGGAGAGATTAAAATGTGTCAATCACCCACTCTTGTCAATGCTCTTTAGGAGCTTGACACTTCAGCCTAAGTGGGAACCTTGACATTTTGTTGTGTTGTTGTTGTTAACCAAAAAAGTGACAAGGTAAGATGTACATTTAAAAATGCAAGCCTGAGAAAAACAGACTGGGAGTAAGAAAGAGGATGTGGCATAGGCTCAGGTATTTCTGGCTAAGGGCTTCCCTCACCCCAGGGCAGTTCCTCAAGGCAGTTCCTCAGTGGAGCTCAGTCACCTTAACCAGTCTTTCCAGATTACCATTTAAGAATCTGGCTTTGGGCTAGAGAGGTGGCTCAGCAATTGTGGCATTTGCCTGTGAAGCTTAGTGACCTGGGGTTCGGTTCCCCAGCACCCAAGTATAGCGAAAAGCATAAAGTGGTACATGCACCTAGAGTTAGCAGTGGCTAGAGACCCTGGCATGCACAATCTCTCTCTCTCTCTCTGTCTATCTGCTTAACAAATAAATAAATAAAATATTTTAAAAAATCTGACCAGGCGTGATAGTACATATCTTTAATCCCAGCGCTCAGGAGGCAGAGGTAGGAGGATTGCTGTGAGTTCAAAGCCACCCTGAGACTACATAGTGAATTCCAGGCCAGCCTGAACTAGAACAAGACCCTACATTAAAGAAAAAAAAAAAAAAGAATCTGTCTTCAAGGGCCTCTTTGAGCTTAAGTAAGAGAAGGGAAGGATATATATAAAGGAGGTAAGAGAAGGAGCCAACACTTGGTGAATTAATACATTACAGGGCTATGCTTAATTCTTTGCCTGTCTGCTTACCATAGAAGACTCACACAATCTCAGTGAGTCCCTTATCTCTAGCCACAGACATTCTCCTCAAGGCGACAAACCTGTAGTAACAAATCACTGGTGGAAGGTGAGCCATGAACCACACTCTTTCCTCTCATAGCATGCTGACCAGCTCTGCAGATTCCCTGTTCATGGTGTTGGTATTAGGGTGGACCCGTAATAAGAGAGGTGTTTGCTCATCCTACAGTCTCAGCAGCTGCCAATGCCAACAGGAATGTGGAGTGTGACAGACTCTCAGAATCAAGGAGTAGGTACCAGTGTCTCTCAGTATCTGCAGAGGACTCTCAAAGCAGCCCAAATTCATCGGTGTTTGTAAATAATCTACATACATCCTCTCCCTATACTTCAAGTCAACTGTAGATTATTTATAGTACCAAATATAATACAAATGCTATGTAAACAGTTGTTACACGATATTGTTTAGGGACTAAAGATGAAAGAGTTCTCTCTCTCTCTCTCTCTCTCTCACACACAATACAGAGGCAATTTTGTTGTTGCTGTTGTTTTGTTTTTTAAGGTAGAGTCTCACTCTAGCCCAGGACCTGGAATTCACTATGTAGTCTCAGGGTGGCTTTGAACTCATAGCAATCTTCCTACCTCTGCCTTGCAAGTACTGGGATTAAAGGCAATTTAAAAAAATGCATATTTTTTTGATGTGTGGTTGGGTGAATTCATGGATGCAGAGGGCCAACTGTGCTATTCTCATCACCGTTGTGGAGATGAACAAGTAGAACCCCGAGAGGACTGCGTACTGAGGAAGAGGCAGAGCTGGAGGGCGGCCTAGGCCACCAGGCTTTAGAGCAACACTTTCAGCTGTGTTGTCATCTCGCTCCAGAGAGCACAGCCCAGGACCTGGAGCCTTTTTTCTTCACCTCAGTCCCACAACAGTTAATACATTATCTAGAATAACACAGACTCCTTGTTGCTCTTCTGTGAGATTTTCTGAATTTTGGAATCCCTAACATGGTTTGGTAGAGCTTGAATTCATCTACTTTGATTGTTTTTAGGAATAGTACCAACTGCTTTGGTGCTAGGAATCTAAGTTTGAGGGTTTCCAAGGGAAACTACATATTTGAATACATGATATTATTTTTGGTTATTTGTATTAAAATGTATGGATTTCAATGCAACAAGCTAGGCGTGAGGAAATTACAGAATCATTTGCTCAATGATCCTTTTTGGCACTGGGTCATTTACATGGTGCAAATGGACATTCGTGGGATGAGACAGAGGAGGCAGGACCCAGAAAACCTCTCCATCCAGGGTCAGGCCCTAAGCAGCAGCAGCCCCCTCAGGCTCTGATTCTTCCAAGGACTAAACAGTTACCCCAAGATGGGGCTGGTGAGCATTGAGATGCAAGGGCCTCGTGGCTCCCCTCCTTCCCACCTAAAGGCCCCCAGTTGAACTTTTCAGGCCTTGTAGGATGGCCTGGTGTTAATTATGATGCAATCCCCCAGCCATGCAGCCTCAGCAACAATTTCAGGAGTCAGGGTCCATGTGCAAGGCCATTAACACTAAACATGTTTTAATCCATAATTGTGTGAGATTTATTTAATTTAGGGGCTTTATTTATAGTTCGATCGGAATTGTAATGTATTTTCAGCCCTCCACACTGGGATCTGTCAATTTTTACAGCATCTTTTAATTGTGTTCTTCCAGGCCAGGTGCAAGCAGTTTTCCAAAGCAGGCTGATCAGAGAAGGGCCTCTGGAATGTGATGAGCTGGGGGAGGGAAGGTGGCCTCACACTCCTAGGGCAGGGACACTGAAGCTGAGCTCTGTCCTCTGAGGGCCACTGCCCACAGATTCCAGTCTCAACCCCAGCCCAGCCCAGCCGCTCCCTTCCTGCTCTGTGAAAGCCTCTGTTTTAGAATTCACTTTCAACGATCTCTCCATTCACACCCGTCTATACTTCATGTATTCTTTTGTCCTTTCAACAAACATTTACCAAGCACCTGCTCTGTATTAGGGTCCATGCTTAGAGTGAGAATGCAAAAGTGTACAAGCCAGTGGCCCAGCCAAAGCTCATAGGACCGGGGAAAGGCAAATAGGGAATGACAACTGCTAGAATTTGCCGAGCACCTATGAAGGACCGGGCACTGAAGGATACAGAGGAGACAGTGCTTGTGGACTCTGGGAATTTGGTCAAAATGAATTCATCTGCAAATAATTTGAATGACTGTAATTTGGCTGAGAGCTATATGAAGTTAGCAAGTCAGTCAATACAGCGATTTGATGTAAATATTCACAGAACTCTCACTGTCTATCAGATAGATGGTGAGGAATACATTACTTCAACATGAATATTTCTTACCCTTGTTTCTTCTTGAGTGTAGATCATTTTAAAGCTCCACGAGGATGTTTTGGCATCCCTTTCATGCATTTTTAAACACCTTATCTGTTTTTCCCAAGTTATTTTCTTCCAAATCTTATATTGCCACAAGCTATAACTACTGGTATAAAAATACCAGAAATCGAAGTAAAAGAAAAATGCCAGCTTGGAACACACTCTAGGAAGAGGCTCAACAAATATAGCCAGAGGAGGCTGTAATACCCCAACACCTTGCTAAAAGCAAGGCACCCAGGCCTCATTCATATGGTTCCAGCAAGGTGACCTTGGAACCCAGAACTATGCCTGGCACATTAAATGAATAAGTAATGAATGCATATGAAAAATAAGATACCTTAGGGTGTGCCTTACTGATTAAAACCCAAATGTATTTGGTTAGGAAACACAGGATGAAATCCATGTTGTCTGGGTCCTTACCAAATGCCGAGCACGCTGCTGAAGATTTTAACCATACCAGCAGTCCTGAGAGCTAGGAAGTACTGCTGTGTCCACTCTGTTGCAGTCAGGCTCTCATTGCTGGCAGAAATCACCTGACCAAGAGAAGCTTTGGGGGAAAAAATGGTTTATTTTGGTTTACAGACTTGAGAGGAAGCTTCATGATGGCAGGGGAAACAATGCATAAACAGAGGATGGACGTCATCCCCTGGCCAACATAAGGTAGACAACAGGAACAGAAGCATGTGCCAAACACTGGCACTGGGAAACTGGCTATAATACCCATAAGCCTCCTCAACAATACACTGCTTCCAGGAGGCGTTAGTCCCCAAATATCCATCTGCTGGGGACCTAGCATTCAGAACACCCAAGTTTATGGGGACCCTTGAATCAAACCACCACATACCCCTAGAGGGAGACACTGAGGTTTAGAGGGATTTGAGGAGCTTGCTCAGGGTTCCTACTTATGAGAACTATGAAGAAAGGAAGGCAAAGGATGCTCCTGATGAGAAGGGCTATGTTGCAGTCCAGTTCGCATTGCTGGTAGAAATCACCCAACCAAGAGCAGCTTCTGGGAAAAAGAGATTTATTTTGGCTTACAGGCTCGAGGGGAAGCTCCACGATGGCAGGGAAAAATGATGGCATAAGCAGAGGGTGGACATCACCCCCTGGCCAACATAAGGTGGGACACAGCAACAGGAGGGTGTGCTAAACACTGGCATGGGGAAACTGGCTATAAAGCCCATAAGCCCGCCCCCAACAATACATTCCCTCCAGGAGGCATTAATTCCCAAATATCCATCAGCTGGGAACCTAGCATTCAGAACACCTAAGTTTATGGGGGACACCTGAATCAAACCACCACATTCCGCCCCTGGCCCCCATAAACTGATAATCATACATGATGTAAAATGTAATGCATTCATCTCATTTTAAAAGTCCCTATAGTTTTTATCAATTCCAATGATGTTCATACATCCCCATAGTCCAAGATCTTTTAACTGAGCCATAATACCAAAAAATAACCTCAAAAAACCCATAATGGCACAGAATAAATATTCACACTGCAATAGATGGCATTGGGCATAGCACAGAAACATTCAACCAATACAAGATTTAAAACAACCAGGGCAAACATCAAACTCTGTAGCTTCAAGTCCAGCAACTCTAGCCAGTGACAAATCTCCAAGTCCGATAATTCTAACCAGCAACAAGTCTCTGGCATTCCAATTCCGCCCCTCCAGCTAGGCTACTCACAGTCCTGGGATACTTCATCAGAGCCGGCAGCTCCTCGGCAGCCATCTCATGGTCTCAGCATCTCCACTGGGTCTCCACAGCAAGCCACGGTTCATCCTCATGGCCCCATGGGATCTCTATGCAGGTAACCAGCAAACCTGCTTCACACTGCCCATGGCCATTTCCAAAACACAAGACCATGTTGCAAACTCAATGACCCTCTTTCCAGCATTTCTTATACTCCACGATACCAGGTAGGGTGCCAATTTGTTAATCCAGGGGGGAATAAAGCAGACTTTGAAGAACAGGACACTCCTTGAGCACTCAGGCCCCTTCAAAAGAGTTGACATTCTTTCTGTTGCCCCAGCACAGGTCAGCTAGCCCAGTCTCAAAGGTTGTAATCTCTCAGTTGCAGCTGAACGGGCAACAGTTCACCCAAAGATTTTTCTTTCTGTGCCATATCCCTCTGCACACACCAGTTCATTTCTACGCAAAGCAACCCTGCACAACTTCTCAGGACATGGGCATAAGAGCAAGCTTCTCACACAAACTGCTAGCCCAGTCCAAGCAAAGCTCTTTATCACCCTCATAAGCCAAACCTCACAGTCCATGGTTCTTATTGCATTCAGGTCTTGCAGCTCATACCAGAATAGTCCATCAAGCTGTACTTACAGCACTGCAAGTCATCTCTTAAGCCAAAGTTTCAAATCCTCCCATATTCCTCTTGAAAATCAGCTCCAAAAGGCCAAAGCCACACAGTCGGTTGTCTAGCAGCAACCCCACTCCTCGGTACCACTTTTCTGTTGCAGTCCGGTTCACATTGCTGGTAGAAATCACCCAACCAAGAGCAGCTTCTGGGAAAAAGAGATTTATTTTGGCTTACAGGCTCGAGGGGAAGCTCCATGATGGCAGGGAAAAACAATGGCATGAGCAGAGGGTGGACATCACCCCCTGACCAACATAAGGTGGGACACAGCAACAGGAGGGTGTGCCAAACACTGGCATGGGGAACCTGGCTATAAAGCCCTTAAGCCCACCCCCAACAATACATTCCCTCCAGGAGGCATTAATTCCCAAATATCCATCAGCTGGGAACCTAGCATTCAGAACACCTAAGTTTATGGGGGACACCTGAATCAAACCACCACAGGCTACTTTCCTGTAGGTTTATAAGATGAGGCGAATGCCCATACTATGGGAACAGCTAAGAGTGGTAAAACATTGCTCCAGAAGGAATTTAAAAAATTTTAAGTGTATAATGATGCAAATGATTTGCTTTTTTTACTCTTATAGGAGAGTAGCTTCAGGGCTGTAGGCGGTATAATCCAGTAGAATTGAAATATGAAGGAGCTCTGTGGTTGGATCAAGATGGTCCTGTTTCCGTAGTTCTTTATGCATCCTTAAACATTTTGCCTATTTTTCAAATTTCTTCTGTTTCTCTCCTTCCCATTTATCTTAAGGACCCACAGATAGGAGAGGTTCATGAAGTAGCATAGGAGGTCTATAGGACATTTGGGAATGCTTTGTGGTGGATGTCTCCCAATAAGAGATAAGAGAGCCATGGACTCTGACTCAGATGGCTGGCTACAAGCTCATGAAGCCCATAGTCCTCAATAGGAGCACCCCTGGGAACAAAACTCAGGAGCTCTTGCAAGGCAACCCAGCATGGCTATGAGACACTCCCATGGGCACACAGCTCCTGCACCTAGATGACCAGCTGTGCTGAAGGAAAATACCACTTCTTTTAGAGCTATGGAAAAATACACCAGTTTGGAAAAAAAAACTGCAGCTGATGGGAAGATTCAACACATTTCACCAATCATCTCTGAGGACCCCATGTGTACCCATTACCATGCAGGATTACCATACAGGACAAAGACTCTCACAGAAGGCTGGGAAGGTGACTCAGTGGGTAAAGTACTTGCCAGACAAATGGGAGTACCTGAGTTTGGATTCCCAGACCACACATGAAAGCCAAATGCTGTGACGTCTATAATACCTATAAGAAGGGGGGCAGAAACAGAAAAATCACCCAGAATCTCTTGGATCATCTAGCTTGGCAAATGAATTGTGAGATACTCTGCCTCAAAGAAGTGGGAGGGTGTGGACCACCACCTGAAGTTGTCCTCTGACCTCCACCCATGTGCCATAGCACATACACACCTGTGCTCATACACATTAACATGTACCCTTAGGTACACAAAGTCTTAAAGAAGATTGCAGCTAACATGACCAGCACTCTAAGACCACCCAGGACAGATACATTTATTTGGGAGGCAGCCTGACCAACTGGAGAAGGCATACTTTAAGATATTACATAGACCTATTGTTCATGTCCTTCCTCTTCACTTTAATACGAATTGACCCTGAGTGTGGTACATCTTTTCTCTGAGTTTCAGTCTACCTGAGATAATGATACCAAAATTGTGTTCATGCTGGCAGGTTTAAGGAAGAAAGCCTATGCATAGTGCCCAGATCAAGGTTCCCAGAGTGGCTGCTGCTTATCCTAGAAGAAGTAAAATCAACAAGGATCTGAAGGATCAGATGGAAGACAAAGATGGTTAAGGAGGGAGTATATATCTTTAAAAGGTAAGTTGGTGTGAAAGGGAGGCTTGTTTGCAGAAGCAAGATATTTCCTTGGGGATTCATCAGTTGGGGTCAGGCAAATTCCAAGCTCCACAGACTAGAACTTGGATTCTAGGGGTCTTTGATGATCCACCCCTAGTCTCTCTTGAGTGTCTGTAGGAAAGGCTTCTGTTTTCAGATGCACAGGTTCTGAGGAGACAACCTTCACTGAACAAATGAAGGACCTCTAGTGAACAGAGCTCTATGGCTAGCGAAGGGCCATGAGTGCCATTCTGAGAAGGGCAAATATTATTCCCAAGGAGAATGAGCTCTGACCACCTGGCAGCAGTGCTGTAGAATGTTTACCCCAGTAGGTGGAAGTCCGAGAGAGCAGTAGTGTGTGTGCAGGAGTCAAGCGGAACAAGAGGGGAGGAGAGAGGTGTTTACCAAAGGAAGGGACAGAAATGAGAGTTGTTCTCAATGTGAACCGAGGAAGAAAGAAAAGATGGATTTGACCCTTTGGAGTATTCAGAAGTAGGAAACCCAGATATGGAGATCAGATCCAGCAGGAAGAGACGCAGTCTGGGTTTCCATCTGCTAAGTCTACAATTTCAGAAGAATGTTCACATAGGCAAGATATTTGGCTGGTACTTGGTAGAAGGTGTGCCTGGAGCCCATAGAGGCGTGGATAGCTAGGTGTCCATATGGGAGAAGTAAGAGCTAAACATGGGAGTAGAATAATAGTCTCTAATGGAGAAGGGCAAGAGGAGCAGGCAAGGAAATTCCCTGAAGACTGATGAGAGACAATGATTCCAGGAAGGAGACCAGGGAAGAGAAATCTCAGAGACATGCAGAGTAGTTTTAAAGGGGGAGGCATTCATGGCCAGGAGTGTAAGCTGTCTCCCTGCATAGAGAATAAAGGTACCATTTGCTTAGGTGACATTGAAGAACTGATGACCTTGGTAAGAGTGAAAAAGTGGCAAGAGAAGAACTGAAGGTAGGGGCATTGAGAAACCAATGATGGGAATGTGAGGAAGAAAAGGAAGAAGGGAGAAGACACTCCATATACCAGAATACATGAGAGGAAAGAGGAAATCAGTGGGTAGGAACTTGAAGAGAAAGTTGTCATTGAGATTTGGCATTTTTATACAGACCCACAAATGGGGAAGGCAGCCAGAAGAATGAGAGACTGAGGTGTGAGGGAGACAGAAATCATACAACACACAGAAGAGGATGTGGTCAGGAGCCTCAAACAGGAATGAAAAACAGAAGTACTCCATCCAAGTGTGACATGTGGGCACCGAAAACAATAACAGAAAGCAGCATGGACTGCTGCCCGGGTGCATTATCTTTGTACCCAGCTAGAGGACAGATCGTTGGCTTCATCGTCAGTAACTTTTCCAAATGGGAGATTTCACATTGAAGTCCTCACTTACGGAACATACGTGGATGCTTTGCAGTCTCTTGGCTGTCTCGCAAATAAGAGTAAAAACAAGTAATTGCTCCCTCAAAACGCACCTGAAAATGGGTTGTAACTATGACAGATTTTGCACATGTGACAAGACTCCATATTTTAGAATCCCTAGAATCCCAAGAGGTTAAAAGTCATCTGTTATATATACATATTATAACCTTGCTTTTCCAAGGTTTTTTTTTTTCCCCAAGGTATTTTCCAATGTGACCAAGAGAAGTGTTGCCAGTTTCTTTTCTTTTATTAAAAAGAGAAAGGGAGAGAGAGTGTGTGTATATGGTGGTTTGATTCAGGTGTTCCCATAAACTTAGGCGTTTTGAATGCTAGATCCCCTGATGATGGAGATTTGGGAATTGATGACTCCTGGAGGCAGTGTATTGTTGGGGGTGGGCTTATGGGTATTATAGCCAGTTTACCCATGCCAGTGTTTGGCACACTGTCCTGTTGCTATGGTCCACCTTATGTTGGCCAGGGAGTGATGTCCAGCCTCTGCTCATGCCATTGCCCCCCCCCTCGAATCTGTAAGCCAAAATAAATAATAATAAGCTTGCCCCACAAGCTGCTCTTGGTTGGGTGATTTCTACCAGCAATGTAAACTTGACTGCAACAGCAAAGTGGCACCGAGGAGTGGGATTGCTGCTAGCCACCTGACTTGCTTGTTTCCCCAATTATTCTTAGTTTCAGCTGGGGCCCTTTTCAGGTATGATGGGATGGTTCTATCCTGAGGATATGCATCTATCTGAAAAAGAGAAGCAGATTCTCTGACATTTTTTGAGGTTATTTTTTGGTATTATGATTCAGTTAAAGACCTTGAACTATGGGATGTATAAACATCATTGGAAGTGATAAAAACTATGGGGATTTTTAAAAAATAATATTTTTGTTTTTATTTTTATTTATTTATTTGACAGCAGCAGACAGAGAAAGAGGCAGATAGAGAGAAATGGAGAGAATGGATGCTCTGGGGCCTCTAGCCACTGAAAATGAACTCCAGACACATGTACCACCATGTGCATCTGGCTTATGTGGGACCTGGAGAATTGAATTGGGGTCCCTAAGCTTTGCAGGCATCCACCTTAACCACTAAACATCTCTCCAGCCCAGGGCTTTTTCTTTTTAAATCAAGATTTCCATGGACAGTATTGCTGTGTGTGTGTGTGTGTGTGTGTGTGTGTGTACATGCGTGCATGTGTGTCTGTTTGTCCATGCTAAAATTCTAATGACCTTGTACAGCTTTATTTGGTTTTCATGTGCATTAATGTTTTATGTGTTTTAATTATATAAGGACTCATTGTTAAGCATTTTCAAAAAAGAAGAGTTGTTTCCCTTCAGGTCACTACTCGGCTCTTTCCCTAATCAAAAGCAATGTACATGCATATTCAAATATTTAGTTATATTCGGCAATTTTAATAGTAAAAAATTTAGATATTGTATTTCTCTCTTATTTTTAACTTAGCTATAGGTGTCAGAGATATTTCTGTGTGATTCACACTGAAATTTTCCATGGTCACTTTGAGATGATATGTGTGTATAGTGAGAATGTAAGGGAGGAAGGCTGTGCAGTGTGTGTGCTGTAGTGAGCAGTGTGTGAATAGTGAGAATGTAAGGGAGGGAGGCTGTGTGGTGTGTGTGCTGTAGTGGATTGTGTGTTTGTATGTATTGAGCATGTATGTTTCTTTGTAGGAGAGGCATCTCTTCATTAAACTGCAGCCAAGCCAGTAGAGGGGAGGTAGGCTTCCTCAGTATCAGCAGTTCCCTCAGCCTTCCACCCAGTCTCTCTGTGCAATCTTTGAGAATTTTTCTTGATATATGGACTTCTGACAAACCCTTGCCTCTATCATGTTACTTCCTCTTATGGATCAGGTCCACTTCAAGGGTGCCATCAGTGTTCTCTCTAGTACCATTCAAACAAGGACTCTTGCTGGAATAGATTGAAATGGAAATACATCCTAACAGCATTGTAAATTTTGTAATAATTGATAATGGACATCCTTTCCTAACGTGGCCCCTTACAACTTCTCACTGGCCATCTGTTTTCTAATCAATTGCTTCTTAATACTCTTCCCTCCTATATTTTCCTTTATGTTTATCTTTTTATTGTGTGTGTATGTGTGTTTGTATGTAGAGTATGTGTAGTGTAACCAGATATTTGTGTAAATATGTATGCCTTGTGTACACAGATGTGGAGGTAAGAGAATGTGGGGTGTTCTCTTTTTACTCATCCACCTGTTTCCTTGAGGCAAATCTCTCCTTTAATCCATAGCTGCTGTTTTTGCCAGTTTTTTTTTTAAATTGTTTATTTTTATTTATTTGAGAGTGACAGACAGAGAGAGGGGGAGAGAGAGAGAGAATGGGCATGCCAGCACCTCCAGCCACTGCAAATGAACTCCAAATGTGTACACCCCCTTGTGCATCAGGCTAATGTAGGTCCTGGGGAACTGAGCCTCGAACTGGGGTCCTTGAGCTTCACAGGCAAGCACTTAACCACTAAGCCATCTCTCTAGCCCTTTGCCAGTTTTTTTTGTTTTTCTTTCAGCATACCCCAGCAAGCCTCCACTCTCTGTCCCCCACAGGACTTGTTCTGCAAAAGTGTGTGGACACATCTGTGAATATGATAGCTGTGGAAACCAAGTTGAGCAGTCTCAGACCCTCTTGGGCCTTAATGTGTGCACAATAGGTGTTCTTAACCACTGAGCCATCTCCCCAGGACAGTGATGATCTTTTTAAGCAGAATAATTTGCATTCCCTTTGTTTCTGTGTCTTCTGTAGGAGTGCTGCCCTTGGCACCCTCTTTCACAGACAAGGATAGGGAATGGACTTACCAAAGATTTCCATTACCAAAGGAGCTCAGTGCTTGTGATTAAGTGACACATTGTCCCCCACCCCCCGAAGTAGATAGCCATGTGCTCCCATGATGCCTATATAGGACAGGCCCCAGGGCACACTGTGAGCACTCTAAAGATAACAGTGAATTGTCACATAGTAGACAAATGGCAGCATGCTGACAAAACTGGAAATGTATGGTATTTCATAGGAATATCCTATCCTGGAAAGCAAAACAGGGAGTCTAAAAAGACAAAGACACCTGAGATAGACATGAACTGCTTCTCTTGGCCTCCAGTTATAAAGGCTGGATCTCCAAATTATCTCCCTGCCTTGGGTCAACCAACACCTGGTGCCACCACCAAGTTCTGCCGGGCCTCTACCAAAAAATCCTTGAGGTGTATTCTCCTTTGAATTTGTTGGTTGACCTGCTTTTAAATGCAAGGATTCTTTTCAGTCTGTGAACCAAGTTAAGGACTGAACGTCACGAGCAGATGTGAATGCAATTGCGGAACCTTCAGACTTTTGAGAAAGCCAGGAAATTGTGCAGAGCTTCATTTCCTTCAGAGAGGAAAACTAATTCTATAGTGAACAGCACAACTATATTATTTTATGTAATTCAAAAATAATAAACACCTTATTTTTATTAAATACATTTGTTGCAGTCAGGTGCAAATAGCTGGTAGAAGTTATCCAACCAAAAGTAGCTGGTGGAAAAATGAGGTTTATTTTGTCTTACAGGCTCAAGGAAAAACTCCATGATGGCAGGGAAAATGACGAGATGAGCAGAGGGTGGACGTCACTGCCTGGTCAACGTAAGGTGGACCATAGGAACAGGAGAGTGTGCCAGACACTGGCATGGGAAAACTGTCTATAATGCCCATCAGCCCGCCCCCAACAATACACTCCCTCCAGGAGGCATTAATTCCCAAATCTCCTTCAGATGGAAACCTAGCATTCAGAACATCTAAGTTTATGGGGGACACCTGAATCAAACTACCACATTCCACCTCAGACACCTATAAACTGATATCTATACCTAATGTAAAATACAATGCATTCAGTCCAACTTTAAAAGTCCCCATAGTTTTTATCAATCCTAATGATATTCAAACATCCCCGTAGTCCAAAATCTTGTTTTTAATTTAATTTTTTTTTCTTTTCACAATTTTTATTAACATTTTCCATGATTATAAAAAATATCCCATGGTAATACCCTCCCTCCCCCCACTGCACTTTCCCCTTTGAAATTCCATTCTCCACCATATTATCTCCCCATAGTCCAAAATCTTTTAACTGATCCATAACACCAAAAAAATCTCAAAAAATACCCCATAATAGAACAGAATAAACATTCACACTGCAAAAGATGATATTGGCATAACAAAGGAATATTCAACCAGTACAAGATTTAAAACAACCAGGGCAAACATTAAACTCTGTAGCTTCAAGTTCAACAACTCTAGCCAGTGACAAATCTCCAAGTTTGATAATTTTAACCAGCAACAAATCTCTGGCATTCTAATTCCACCCCTCTAGCTAGGCTACCCACAGTCCTGGGAAACTTCATCGGGCGGCAGCACTCCTTGGCAGCCATCTTGTGGTCCTGGCATTTCCACCAGGTCTGCATTGTAATCCAAGGTTCATCCTCATGTCTCCGCAGGGGCTTCATGCAGGCAACCAGCAACCCTGCTTCACACTGCCCATGGCCATTTCCAAAAAACAAGACTGTGTTGCAAACTCAATGACTCTCTCTTTCCTGCATTTCCTATACTCCACAATACTAGGTATGGTGCAAATTTGTTATTCCAGGGGGGAATAAAACAGACTTTGAAGAACAGGACACTTCTTGAGCACTCAGGCTTCTTCAAAAGAGTCTACATTCTTCCTGCTGGCCCAGTCTCAAAGGTTATAATCTCTAAATTGCAGCTGAATGGGCAGCAGTTCACCCAAAGAGTTTTCTTTCTGTGCCATATCCCTCTACTGACACCAGCTCATTTCTACACAAAGCAACCCTGCATAATTTCTCAGGACATGGGCATAACAATAAGCTTCTCACACAAACTGCTCCTATCCCAGTCCAAGCAAAGCTCTTTCTCACCTTCATAAGCCAAACCTCACAGTCCATACTTCTTACTGCATTCAGGTCTTTCAACTCTGACCAGAATAGTCCATCAATCTGTACTTACAGCACTGCGAGGCAGATCTTAGGCCAAGGTTTCAAGTCCTTCCATATTCCTCTTGAAAATCACCTCCAAAAAGGCCAAAGCCAGAGTCAGGTGGCTAGCAGCAATCCCACTCCTCAGTACCATTTTACTGTTACAGTCAGGTTTGCATTGCCGATAGAAATCACCTAACCAACAGTGGCTTGTGGGGAAAAGAAAGAGGTTTATTTTGGCTTATAGGCTTGAGGGGAAGCTCCATGATGGCAGGGAAAATGACAACATGAGCAGAAGGTGGACATCACCCCCTGATCAACATAAGATGTACCATAGCAACAGGAGAGTGTGCCAAACATTGACAAGGAGAAACTGACTACAACACCCATAAGCCCACCCCCAACAATACACTGCCTCCAGGAGTCATCAATTCCCAAATCTCCATCAGCTGGGAACCTAACAGTCAGAACACTTAAGTTTATGGGGGCCACCTGAATCAAACCACCACAACATTCAAATAAAATATGTAACAGTTTAAGGAAAAATAAACCACCTAAAAACAAATCTATTGTATATATGCAAATGTACATATTTACATGACAATTTTTTAAAGTCTAAACCAGACTTGAGTATTTTTAAAAACCTTCTTTTCGCAGTGGAAGACTTTCCTCAACCAACTTTAACATTTAGCGATTTTTTTTTAAAAAAAGTAAGATCAATATAAATAACCTATCTAACAATCAACACAGCAGGGATTGTGAAGAATTTTCTAGGTTGGCCCCCAGGGTTCTTCTGCCCAAGACTTTGGATTGTTAAGGTCCAGTCATGTCCCAGGTCAGCTGTGGGACAGCTTCAAAGTCAAGTTAAGACCTTAAAGAAGGGAAGAGGTGCTTTAGTAACTATTTTAATAAGTTTTTATATTGTTTTTCAGTCAAGCCCAACAAACTGGCCTTTTATGTGAGAGAGACTGAGTTGGCAGACCAGGGCCTCCAGCCTCTGCAATCAAATTGCAGATGTGTGTGTCACCTTGTGTGCAGGTGCGACCTTGTGCTCTTACCTTGTGCATCTGGCTAATGTGGGACCTGGAGAGTAGAACATTAGTCCTTAAGATTTTGCAGGCAAGCACCTTAACCACTGTGCCATCTCCCCAGCCCATCTATTTGAATAGATTTTTATATATGAGAATTATTCTTGAAAGTTTATGTATCTGGTTTATTTTGGAATTTTTGCCAAGCATCTGAACTCTTTCTTTCTTTCTTTCTTTCTTTCTTTCTTTCTTTCTTTCTTTCTTTCTTTTTTTTTTTTTTTTTGAGATAGGATCTTACTCTAGCCCAGGCTGACCTGGAATTCACTATGGAGTCTCAGGGTGGCCTCAAACTCATAGCAATCCTACTACCTCTGCCTCCCGAGTGCTGGAATTAAAGGCGTGCGCCACCACACCTGGCTTCTTCTTCTTTTTTTAATTATTCACTTATTTGAGAGAGTGAGAGAGAAAGGTAAGGGTGGGGTGGGGGGGGAGGGCCTCCAGCCACTACAAACAAACTCCAGGTGCATGCACCACCTTGTGCATCTGGCTTATGTGGGTCATCCTGGGAAATAGAACCAAGGTCCTTTAACTTTGCAGACAAATGCCTTAAACATTAAGCCATATCTCCAGCCCCATCTGAACTCTTTCTAATGTTTGTAATCTTCTGTTATATGAACTTTGCTGAGGGTGGCAATGAGCCAGGTTAAGGCAAATTAAGCTGTGACAACACCCTTCCAAACCATAGCAAGTAGCAAGTTCTTGATTCTGGCTAATACTGCATGTCTACCATAGGCAGGCCATGGCTCTATTGCTTATCATCTGGCCTCCTAGGACCCAGGCAATATAGCAGTTCAAACCAAAACACTGCTGTTCTCAAGGCTGAGGGAAGATTAGGGCAAGGCACACATTGGCTCCTAATGCTTCCACTGGGACATGATCACCATTATTTATGTTCTTTTTTTTGGTCAAAGTAAGCAAGATGGTCAATCTAAATTTCAGAGGCACAGAGTAGTATAATTCTTCCCCCAGGAGGGGCAGATCTGGTATTCAGAACCCTCCTTCCTTTATGAGGGGCACTGGCAGGAAACTGGCCACCAATATTCACTCACTTGGGCTCTTGGGATTGAGAGCCAGATCTCCAGAGAAGCAGAAATCACCCTGGATAACCCGTCAGTTTCAGAATCTGATGCCTGCAGCCAAAGACATCAGCCAGGCCTTCATGAGACTAGTTTTGCTATTTGGTGATTTGGGCTACTGTTTGTCATTTTAAAATCTCTCATGCCCTTGTCTGCTTTGTGGACTTAGCAACCTATCTTCTGAGCAAGGCTGTGATCCGCCTATTGCTAGCTGCTACCTCTCTTTATGTATAAGCCAGTTGTGGTTTGAATGTAAAATGTCCTTTGATAGACTCACATGTTTGTGATTAAGCCTAGTACTCAATATCCTGCTGGGGGAAACTTTGGGAGGTGGAGCCTTGCTGGAGGGGTGTGTCACTGGGGGTAGTCCTTGAGGTTTCTTAGTCCAGCCCTATTGGATATTCACTAGTAAGTTCACCCTTGCTCCTTCCTCCCAGCTGATGTGAAAGGATGTGATGCCCAGCCACTGATTTGCTATGATGAACCTTCTCCTTGAGACTGTAAGCCAAAAGAAACCCTTTCCTCCCATAAGCTAGTTTGGTCAATTGTTTTCCCCCAGAAAGAAGGAGGTAACTCCAACACTCGTGAACTAAAACCTGATGACACAGTAGAACTTTCTGACAATCCACATATTTCTTTTATTAAATTTCTGATCACCAGGCAATTGCTGCCCAGGCCTTGCTCCTCCTGTGTTGGTTCTAGCAAAGTAACTCCACAAACTGAACTGAAAAACACTGGATGAGTAACCTGAACAGGAAAAGGGCTGGTTGAATCTTGGGTTTTATGAACTCATTATGTTGAGCGGCAATGGATGCCAAAAACATAAACACACCCCAATCACACACACACATATGCACGCACAGGGCCATGCTGACAGGTACAGGTCTGGGTAGTGCTGAGCCACAAAGGGTAAGTGAGGAGTCATTAGAACCACCATCGTTTCTAGTTTTCTCAGGATAGTCCAGGTAACAATTGTTGGTGTCCTCTTTCACTCTGAAGTGGGTCCTGGCTTGGACAGTAAATCCAATAGCTGCTTTAGTTCTTATGGACATGGTGCTAAACCAGAAGTCAGAAGACCTTTATTTTACTTGTAACTCTGGAATTGATTTGTGGAGGGACCTATGGCTAATCCATGGACTTCCTCATCTAAAAACTATGGGAGGGTCATTGAGATCAGTAGCTGACAAATTGTGTTCCCATTTGCAAGGGGGTGTGGCAAACCCCGTCTGTAGGGGAAGAAAGAGGCCAAAGTGTGGGGTGCTCTAACAGGCCAGGGTACCTCTGCTTCTAGTTACTTCATGGCTTGGGCTTGTGATTAGAAAAGTGCCTTTATTATAAACAATAAGCAAAGACTTAAACTATCCCTGGACTGGATAATTCCTGAGAACACAGCCAGTCAGGAATCCTGCTCTCCTGCTGTTAGTCCCACAGACAGGTGAGCAGCAGGTCATTCGTGGGGAGTTGCTACTGAGTAGCTCTGTGTCTGGGGCTTAGGGGTTGTCGGTGTCATATCTCAGCCATTCTTAGCCACTTCCTTCACTTTAAAAAGCTAATTGCCAAACTCCTCATTCTGCTACTCAGCAAGGTTCATGATTTTGCTTTTACTTATTCTTATTAATCATGACTCCTTTTTCTCTACTAACCCACGTTTCCATCTTGCTGCCCTGACTCTCCTACTATGTCCCCAACTAGACCTGCATGTTCTGGTAACTCATGGCGATCCTCATCTTCTGAGGTTAGTCCAAGCCCACCTTTTCCTCTCTGAGGCCTTCCTTATCTGCCACAATCCTCAGCAATGACAGCCTTTAGTGACAAGAACCCTTGTGGATGACATCACAACCCTCAGAATGACAGCCCTCAGGGATGATGACCACCCTCCATCCTGAACACTGGTTACCAGTTATTACATACTGCTCTGTGCGTACTGTCTTCCAGCCCTGAACACAAGATTCAGTACTCTTAACGCTAGTGTCTAGGCATTACCAACCCTGCTCCTCCCTTGCCATTTGACTCCCTGATCATACTGCCAGTGGTGGTAATTCCAAGGAGATGAGATGGCAGCAGGGAGAGAAAAGACTTGCTCCTTCCTGCACTCCTGATGCTTTTGTTTGTGTTGCTCCAGGCAGAGGTTACTTCTAAATTCCAGTTGTTTTCCCCAGTTCTAGAACAGGCTTCATGCAACACCTCAGAGGTACCACTGGCTGAGCAGTGAGCTTCCTGAGAAACCTGAATCCTGTTCCTCACCTTCCAGCTCCAGAGATCAGCACCTTCACCGAGATGAGGCACTTCCTCTGCTGAGCGCCAGCTCTGCAAAGCCCATTGTCCCTAGTGTTGAGGAGGCAGAAGCAGGCAAAGGAACCCCTTTCTAGTGGGCTGGGTCCCAGTTCCATATGGCCTGTCTCTTCATTGGACTGTGGAAGTTCTCATGACCTTCTACCCTCCTCCTATCCCTGGAGTCCTAGGTGTCAACACCCTCTCATACGTATTATCAGTTCTCCCTCCTTTTCCATTTAGGCTTCTCTGTCTCAATTCCTACTGACATTTCTTTCTTTCTTTCCTTCTTTCTCTCTTTCTTTCTTTCTTTTTTCAGGTTAGGCTCTGATGGGTCTCCCTTGCACAGTCATTTGCTACATTATACATGTGTTTATCAGACAATTCTGATGAAAATGTCTTTATTTCACTCCTAACCATACCATAAGAAATCAACTAAATTTTGCTCGCTGACTAATAAAGTTATAAAACTCATGAACAAGAAGCAGGAAGTGATAAGTCTTCTTTAGACAAACAGATCTGGGTTCCAATTCCAGTCTTGTTTTGTTCATGGTACTCTGCTTTCCTCGGTTTTGAAGCACACAGTGATAACCTGTGTCTTACAGGTATGTTTGTGGGTCTCCAATGAATCCATGTAGGCACAGTGGTCAGCATGCCTCCACATACATGATCCAGAGTCACAAATAGTGCCCTCAACTCTACCCACATATGTCACTTTGAAAATTCTGCAGCTCTTACAGCAATTAGGGAGGTGGCCATCTCTAACCCTTTTCCCCTTCATTCAGACTGCCAGGCTCCTCACAGTGCTTCCTGTTTTCTTTTTTCTTTTTAACTAATAGACAGTAAAAATGACTTTTCCTTTAAAACCAGTTCCATGACACTTTGAACCTATAAAGACTTGTGTTAGCACTGCCACCCAGATCATAGTACAGTCACTACAATCATGCCCACTGCTGTCTACCTTCATGCCTGACCTCCCCCACAGCCTTGTGCTGTGGTGACCATTTACCTGTTCTCTGCTAGTATGGTGATGTCTTCTAGAAAATGTCATATAAGTAGAAGCATGTATATTACTGTTTTTATCTATTATATCTATATACATTGATAAAATTTTCAGACTGTATTTCTCACTTTCAAGCTAGTTATGGTGGTTTGGTTCAAGTGTACCCCAAGAAAACTTGGGTTTTCTGACTGCTAGGTTCCCAGCTGATGGAGATTCAGGAATTAACACCTTCAGGAGGCAGTGTACTGTTGCGGGCGGGCTTATGGATGTTATAGCCAGTTTCCCCTTGCCAGTGTTTGGCACACTCTCCTGTTGCTACATTATACCTTATGTTGGCCAAGGGGTGATGTCCACCCTCTGCTCATGCTGTTGTTTTCCCCTGCCATCATGGAGCTTCCCTTAAGTCCTGTAAGCCAAAATAAACTCTTTTTCCCAGAAGCCGTTCTTGGTCGGGTGATTTTTGCCAGCAACGTGAACCTGACAGCAACAGCACAAAAATGAACATAAGAGAAAGTACTTACATTTGCCCACACGGTCATCAGTCTGCTGCTCTTCTTTCTTTCTTAAGGTTCCGACTTGCTTCCTCATATCATTTCCCTTCTTTCTGAAGAGTTCCCTTCAGCAGCTCCTTTGGAACATGTATGCTGGGGGACAATTAGAGTTATTTCATCTGAGACTATCTTTAATTCGCTTCCATTCTTGAAGAATATTTTTCCTGGATTTAGAATTCTGAGTTGAGAGTTCTTTTCTTTCAGCACTTCCAAAATGTTCCACTTCCTTCTGGCTTTCATGGTTTCTGATATAAAAAACAGTCATTCTAGTGTTCCCCTATATTTTTGGATTGTGTCCTCATTTTTTTCTCAGATGCATTTCCTTTGAAGATGCTCTTTGTTCTCTGTAGAATCTAGTAGTGGGGTTCCACTGTGCTTGGTTGCACATTTATTTCCTTAGTCCTGTTTTTATTTACTGAGCCTCTTGGATCTGTGGTTTGTGTCATTTACAAAGTCAGAACTCTATCTATTTCTTTTTTGACAAATAATTTTAATTATTTCTCTTCCAATTCTGGAATTCCAATAGCATATATTTATGCAGTTCTTTATTGTTTCCATTCTTTATTGTCTCTGAGATACTGTTATGTGTTTTTAACCACAATTTTAGAAAAAGAGGGAGGAGAACGAGGACGACGACTACTATTACATTTGCCAAATCTGCCTGTCTAATACATCAAGACATTCCAAGTCTTGTTTAAATCCAATGGAAAATACTGAAATGCTTTTAGCAGGCATTTGTGTGAGTGTGTTTAGGGTGAAACTCCCAAATAGTTTTCTGTGGGTCATAGTTGCATTGTCAATTCAGCTTCCCACAGCTTTGCAGCCTTTAGACCTGTACCGCTTGAGTATACCAGGTTCCTGTAGCAAGTCTAGGACTTTGCTACTGCTCTATTCCATAGCACACCTGTCAAAATCTGTGCTGTGCCAGGTCAGCTCTATATATGCTCACTTTGGAGGTAGCCTAGCAATTCACAACTTGAAGGGATCATTTTCCCAAGGACCTTTTTTTTGCTGTTGTCCTGGAGCTTTCTAGCGTTGTCTTCTTTAACATGCTCATGCCCTGCTTCTTATTTCTGTATTTGATCCCCTCCATGTCTAGGTAGTGGTAAGATAGAGACCAAACACCAAGAGTCTTACCCACCCACTCTCTTAGGACAACAGTCCCTCCAATGGGCAGACATGCCTTTCCCATGGATTTTGGGCCATTGCTATTGTTACTAAAGAAGAAAACAGAAAAGAGAGTAAAGTTCTTCCTAAGTGTTTGGCTTCCTGCCCCACTCCATGCCTAATGGAGACTTGTTAGGGAGCACTCTCTGGTCATGCATGCCTGATGTCCGTATGGGATTTGGTTTCAGTGCATTCATACCCAGGATGCTGGAGGGACAGCATCAGGAAGAGCTGTGTTTCATAATGTGCTGGCTTATCGTCTTCCTTCTCAGTGCTTCTGTGGTTTCGACTGTTTAGCAATCTCAAATGGCTGCCATCTGCAACCTCTCTGGGTTTCAAAGCTGCATCCAGTTGTTTGGTCTATGTTCACCCCATTGTACCCTGACTGGGAACTAGGAACCTATCTCTTATTTTTTTTTTAAGACAGTGTCTTTGTAGCCTCAGGCTGGCCTTAACCTTGTGGCAATTCTTCTGCCTCCATCTCTTAAGTCCTAGGATTTCAGATACAAGCTAGCTTTATTTCACTTAATTTTGAGGCTGGTTCTGAATTTACCTTACCAGAGGTCACCACCTAACCCCCCATTCGCTCACCTACTTACTCTCATAAGAAACTGAACACCTACTGTGTACCATGAGCTGTATAAGAGAAATAACACATCTTTAACGTGCTTAGAATACTTTGAGACACAATCCCCCCTCCATCCCACCATGCTCAAGTAGATATGTGCATATGTATGGGTTTTGTGTCCTTGAAAAGGCAATTGTGCTTGTGAGCCCAAACCAGCCTTGCTTCTCAGCTCTGGGGGTGAGGCTGAGGGCGCTGGAAAGTGTCATGTTTTCAAACACAGGTTTGTGGTTTTTGAAAGAACAGAAAGCATAAAAGCATAACATCTTGCAGGATTACTTTCCGCTGAAGACCAATTGATGTGACATCTGAAAATAATCAAATAAGTGTCTTGTTTTCAGCCTGCAAATGACTTTGTAAAAGTTTGGAATGAAATTCCTCACTTAAGAAAAAAAGAAATCAGGAGAAATGAAATGGAGATTGTGGGGAAGAACAAAGATGGGAACTTATGAGAGTGCTTGGAATTGTTAATAGCATTTATATTTGTAAAAATGAATCTCTCTAAAAACCTGGAAGTGGCTTAATAATTTTAAATCACCTCATATAGCACATGTCCCAAAGCCTGATAACCTCTAAATTCAGTTGCTTATAACCATTTTGTGGAGCATTTTTAAAACGTGAAGTTGTTACACAGTGGACAAAACTCTGGATTTAAAATTCTTGAAGCCCTTGATATAGTCTTTTTTTTTTTTCCCTGTAAGTTCTTACATTTGGAGAGAAATCAAGGTAAAAGTCTAACTACAGAGAATGAAAAATATATTAATTTTGTGTGAAAAGATGGTATCGGTAAAGGAAACAAGAACTGAAACCCATGGCAAGGAGTTCAAAGGAGGACAAAGATGAGGTTGAAGGTGGCGTGTATGACAGTCCCAACATCTGAAGGCTACTGGCCAAGGTAAGACAGACCAGGGAAGGTTGGCGAGGAAGCCCTGTGCCATGGGAGCACCCCATTCAGCACAAGCAAGGAAGACCTGGGGAAAGAGAAACTCTCCCTTTGGTGGTGGAGAGGTGACTTGGAATGCTACAGCATTTCATTGGTATACAAGTCAAGAGTGGCTAATAGCCAGTGGGAATGACAGGCAGTTTTACTTTGTGAAATTCTAGTTTCTAATGATACATTGGAGCTTTATATTTTACAGCTGTCCTTGTCTTAATCCTTTCTTCTTTTGTCTCCCTGGGGTTCAGCAATGTCTAGTTACATATCAGCATTTTAAGCAGCATGTTGTCCATCAGGCAGCACACCGCTTCTGAGGTTGTGACATTTGGGTCACCACTGGTTCTCTAGAAGGACACATGCTCCTGTGAACAACACAATGAATGCCCACATAGGTTGGAACACACCAGTGCAGGTTCAGAGCGCATGCTAGAGCTCCAACCAAATGGCATTTGCAAACAGCAGCTCAATGAGGATTCCTGCCATGAGGCAAAATGCTTGGAAAGTTACTATGCACTGGCATCACTGGGTTTGGGGTCAGCATGCTGAAGCCGGGGCTCATTATGTTCCTACCATGCCAACTTGGTGCAATTAACCTAACACGATAATTTCCTGAAGCCATATGCTGATCTTTAGGGGAGGGAAGGCTTCATATGCCTGATGGCTCTTAGCTCTGACTGGCATGTTCCAGCTTTGAGCACACTGCTGTAAATCAGAAGAGATGAGGTAGACAGCCTGCCTGGACAGAGCTGGGAAACTTGGAACCGGCTGTGCACTTGTTGCAGAGTTGTGCTTTCTTTCTTCTTTCCAAGGAAGGCTGCAGAGAAAGGTCAAGGCAGCCACCACCGTGAGCAAGGCTGCCTTCCCCTCACCCACCCTCACACACAAGTAAAATCAATGAAAAGACCTAGAACACCATAAGTTATGTTCCCGGGCTACGTGGCCTGTATTCCCATTGGAGACCTATCAATGTGAACTAGCACTGTTGGGAAATCTCTTCAGCGGCCCCTCTTAATCAATACCTCTGTTCATTATACATCTCTGATGAATATGGGTAATGATTGGGTGTTCGAGAGTCAGGTGACTAAAAATAACTGCGCCTTATGGAAGATCGATAGACTTTCCCTCCAGTATTACTTCAGGCAATTCAATATGCTCAACAGCCCCTCCCAAACCCACACCAGGGCGATGCTTGCCGGTCTTCATTGACTGATCTGCTTCGTCCTTGGTGCAGCTTTATGAAATTAGTGGCACTTAATCTACTGTCATAGTGTCCACTGGCAGAACATACTAGCAGGCAGCAAGTTCAGTGGTTCAGCAGAACAACTGGCCACAACCCAGGCAGTTCTGAATAGTTTTGTGCTGTCTTCATGAGCACCTTTATACTAAACAGAAGGATTTCCATCATTTAATAACACTTAAAACAACTGATTTAAGGAGGAGCTATTTGAGGGAAAATTCTTGCCAATTACAGATGTGTTGTGACAGATGAAAAGATGATAATTATACTCAGATTCCCTACAGGAGTGCAATAACTCATACGTGACTTTTAATACCCATATGCCTCAATGGAGGCTAGTTTTGCCTAAGTTGCTTAACCTTTCATTTCTTTGCCATCACCCCAAAATCCATCTCTAGGTGTTCAGAGATTAAAGTTCTGGAAATGCTTGGTGGCTGGCATTCAGAATGCTACGGGGTGGGAGGGTGGCGGGGGTGTTGCTCTTTGTCAGGCGTATCTGCATCTTGGTAGCTACTGGGTTTGGTAGGTGCAGCTGGTCCACAGTTCTAGGCCAGTGGATTGCTATACTCTTATGTGGCCAGAGAAAACAGGCTCAGCTAGAGGACTTGGGCAGATTTGGCTCTAGAGACAGTAGAAAACACTGAATTAGAGGGACTAGCTCTAGCAAGTCAGACTCCTTTAGGCTACTTTGGGACTTGCCTAAGAGGTGGGGTTTTATCAAACACTGCCAAGTGAAAGAACCATTTATACATTTTATCCTATCCCATGGCAGCATGACAGGAGACAATGCCGCTAAATATGACATCTTTCCATCTGCTTCATTTTATTTCTAGATTATAATAAGCAAAATCTGCAGAAAGTCACTGCCAAGAGAATATTAAACTGAAAGGCAAGAATTTAGTCCAGAAAAAAACATATATATCGTCATCATCTTGGTGACTGCTGTCTACATAGTTGAAGGGCTGAGGGAGGAAATGAAATTTATTTGCTGGAAGCTAAGGATCAAAGACACGTATGCTTTTCCTTGTCACCATTTCCTCAACTGAGCAGGAAAAAGGCTTTGGTAAAAGGCATCAGAAAAACACAGAAGAGGCATCTCCAAGGGCCAGCTTTGGTGAGGACAGACTGGGGTGGCAGGTGGTGTGTGCTGGGCTCCTCGGAGGCGGGCTCGGAAGTTTGTAGCTCTAATAACGCTTTGGCATCTAGCAGAAGAAGTTTATGATATGAAACTATGATCCAGTGCCAACAGGAGACCAGTTCAGAAAGCCAGGCAATGCCTAGAATAGGCTGATGGGCCCTGGGTACTGGTGAGTGTACTTGTGAACGGTTATTGAGTTTGTTGAGGTTTCTTCAAGTCAAAAAGGGAAAAAGAGCTCAGTGACTGATAAATCTTTAATATAAAAATTGTACAAGAATTTTAATACAAATTACAAGAGGTATTTGGACAAAATATGAATAAAATTCCATTTACATCCCCAAACCCTTATGCATTTTATGCAAAAGACATACTGTGGACAGTTATAGTACAGAAAATACAACAAAGGAAATAGCCAATAAAAAATTTTTAATTACCTTAGACTACTAATAAAAACAAACCACAATGCAAACAAATGAAACAAGAACAAAACCCTCACTTAAAAGTACATACAGTATTTGGGAAGCTACCAATGTCACAATTTTAGGTCAGGGTGATCCAAGCTGTCCCCACCTTGGTGCAGCCATCTTTTCTAGTGCAGACTTTGGTTCTGCTGGAGCCTTAGTGGAAGAGACTGATGCAGGTAAGAATTAAAACAAACAAACAAACAAACAAACAAAAAAGGGCCAAGTCACTAAACTCTGGGCATGAAAGAGAATGTATCTGGATGAAATTTCTTTTTCCTCAAAATATCTCAGTTCCCTTTGGCCATTTTAAGTATCAAACATGTAAGTGGGGTAATGTGTTGGTTATTGGAGATGTATCCGTGGCTTTGGAGTGTTTAATAACATTATGTGTTCTTCAAGTCATGCGAGGGATCTCTCAATGTCTCATAGAACTAGTCCATGACCAGAAAAAGAGAAGAGAGGACTTTCTTTCCCAGTGTCCTACCTTCAGACTTAGAAAAGCTGTGGCATGGGCATTTGCTCCATGTGATGCTACCCGCTGGTGTCTCAGCTATCATACTGTCACTGTAAAAGGCCAAGTGGCCTTGAGACCAAAGTCTTGCTCAAGTTTCTGTCTCCCTTGCCACTCTAACCCCCCACACATTCACCCTGAGCGCTCTTGCTACTTTTTATACTGGACCTGATAGGTACACAGCAACACTCACTGCAGAACCAAAGTTTGCCCAGGATGGTAAATACGCCATATATTATAAATCTTAGTCCAATCAGATTAATATGTAATACTGAACAGCTCATTCACTTAGTTCACATTATATAAATCCCTGGACAGGGTAGAACACACGTTCCAAAGTGATTAAAACCAGGATAATGGAGAGAGTATTCTACTTTTTAGCTTCAGAAAGGATTTATTTTTTGAGGAGAGTGGTAACAACAGAAGAGCAAAGGGCAGGAGTAAGAAAGTTAAGGGGAGATTAAGACAGTCAATGAGTGGAATGGATGATTCTATAAAGACACATGAAAATGTTCCAAATTGAGTACGAGATTAAAAAAACAGCCTTGGTTTATACACCTTATGTGAACCTATTTACTCAGCACATTGGGAGTTCAAGAGCATCATATTTGATGAATCAATGCTTTTCATGGGCTGCAACACTGGTTCAGGCATGGATATGACACTTTGTTTCCCAGTAGGGAAGAGGCAGAATCAAGTGGCCACAGAAACAGTGCTGGGTCAGTTCACCAGGGCCAGGGGTATACCAAGAGGGCTGAGATTTTCTCCCTTTTGGCAACCTTTCTAGGGTGAGCTGAGTAGAGCTCTCCCCTGCCCCTCCTCCATCCAGAGTCTCCCCCCAGAGTTACCTACCAATCCTTGTATTCCATAACAAAAGGGAGCAGAGCCGGTTAATAATTGATGCTTTTGCCATCTTAGCTGTGCATTATCTCACCATCACATTTGGCAACAGGAAGCCTTATAAAATCTTGGTATAGCACTTAGACTCTCGTCAAGAAATATACTTTTATATTATCTACTTCTCTCCTTTTTTTGTTAAAATACCCTTTTCTGCTCTTCTTTTCTTTCAAAGATTCTTTAAGATAGCTAAATAAAGCATTAAGACTATAGAAATGTTCTTAAGTATCCCTGTTTCTTACAGTTAAGGGGACAAAGCTAGCATCAGCTAGCAGAACTTGTGCAATTTTGGCAACTGAGTTTGTAACTACGATTCTATTAAGATGTTTGACAACTGATTATAATATATACATGAGGGAACTTAAAAAAAATCAAGCCAGCAAACTGCCTTCCTCTGACCTAACATCCTTGTCAAAGTGCTTTTCTTTTCCAGTCTTCAGACTGGGTCATGAAATTATTCAGCACAGGTTTGTCCACAGAGACCCAGTATGCTGTCCATCCCTAAACCTACTGCTTTTCTTTGCTTGGGAAAGTCCACATCAAAGCTGACCTCTCTATGTTATTTGGTTGAGTAACATCTTATTTTAAATGTGACTGTTCATGGCAGGGGTCAACTACCTTCTGTGGGACCAGTGAAAGGGCTAGAAGGAAGTATCGTGGCCCCCCAGATCCATAAGGAAGGTGTGTAAGTACATCCTGCATTTCTCATATGATCACTAACTAGCCACTTTTCACACCACCTTCTAAGTAGGTCAGTATACAGAAATAGTAGCCAATACTGACACACTGTTTGGGCTCAAGGTATTCTGGAATATAGCATGTTGCACTATACTTTCTTCATACTTTTGGTCCTCTTTCTACTTGCTTTTGTAAGACTCATATACTTGGACTTCCCCATTCTCCCAAGAGGAGAATTTACCTTTAACATATAGGGTTGTCCTTGTTTAATGACACCAGTGAAGTCTGGTACTTTATTTTTACTCAGATTGTCAGTCTGGTTTGACAAAGTTAAGGTTAATCTGTAATGTTACATATGGATTTGAAGTGTATTATTAAAAGATATGTGTGCACATTTAGCATAGCGGTTTGATGCCAAATTAATAAAAAAAAAAATCCCCAAACATTTTTGCCACTATGCATAACCAGTTTGTTTATAACATAAGCACTTTCTGAAGGGAAAAAAGTGTAGTTTAACCCTTTCCTTATAGAATATGGAATAATCTAATCTTACTTGTGCCACTGATTTGCAAGGAAATTTTCTCTAACTGTAGAACCATATCCAGTAATTCCCAAAAGGACAGGTGCATAACTGCAGTATGTGTTCAACATGGTGGACAATGCTATCCTAGAGGGCACCTTTCTACTGACTTTTGTGTATGATGTCATTTTGTCACTGTTCACTTGATTTGAGAGGATATGTAGAGTTAGCCTTGGGCCTCCTAAAGACACAGTAGATGTGCCTATGAGTTTCTGTGTTGAGCAAACAGAGGGAAAGGGTGGGAGAGAATGGCAAGGAATGGCATAAATAAACCTAGACAGAGAGAAGGGGGAGGGCAGACTGATTGTGAATGAGAGTATGTGTACACCAAGGACCTGGTGGGAGGGAAAGCATGGCCCAGTACTCAATTTCCTCTTCACAAGGGATAAACAGGCAATTACGCATCCTTTTATATTTGATGGCCTAGTGCTGAACTGGAAAGCACACTATTAGTTTGTGTCCCTTCAGGGCCAGGGCAGTAAGTAGCCAGGAGCGCTGGGGCTGAAGCAGAGAGGGTGTTGTCTGCTGTTAGTGTGACAGTCTTGTCAGCAGCGTTCACATTACTGGAAGGTAATAAAGTGACAAGTAAGTTATTAGAAAAGATATGAGGTGAAATTGAACTTAAGCTCCTCAGTACTGGCCCTGGCTTTTTCCTTCCTCTTCTCTAATGGTCCACTATTTGTTACAAACTGCGCCTTGTCTGGAATATATACTCTCTTTTCCTACAATAAAGGTCAAATGAATTTACAACACTTTAGAAAAGAATAAAGACTTTGATGACGATAGTATGCCATATGTATAGACCCAATTCGGGGTACTTGTAAAAATGGTTCACTTTTTAGTCTTCTGTTATTAGGCATTTGGGAAAAAACTTCCCCAAAGAATTTGACTTCCAGTTATTGCAGAATGACTGTAAAAATCATTTTGTGCCAAATGTGGGAAGACTGAGGATGAAGGGACATGAGCAGCAAGAGTGGGTATGTGGGCAAGGGCATGGAAAGTAATAGCTGGTCAGCTGTGCAGCTGGACGCACGCAATACTGTTGCACGGTAGCCATGATAGTGAGGGTCTAGGTAATGACAGGGACAATGACAATAAGTCCTGGGGCAGATCTAATGTGACCTGAGAGTGACAGGAACAAGAATGATTAAACTCTGAGGGAAAATATGAAATCAGAAGTCATTCTGTGCTGACCTGGGATGGTGAGTAAGGTCCTGCTTTGATCAACTCATCAGCCAAGTGGTTCTGTGAACACAGCTTTGTGTTGCTCCAGTGGCAGCAGAGACAATCATGGAGAAGGAGGCACATCCAAGCTGGTACCACTCATACTTTCCCCGCTTACCATATTAGATTTCATCGCCAGCCTTACTGTGAATCTAGGTGAGCCTTTGCCATCTTTGCGCTCCCAAAGGAACTCTAGCTATCACTTCCCACTTAAGAATACCAAAGCAAATCAAAGTATAACTCTTTGTTGGTTATCCTGACCCATAGCAAACTTCTGCAGCTATGTCTCCCTAGATGTGCTCAGAGGCTCACCTGGTCTTGGGGACTCTGCATGATAATATCCTGTCACCGCAAGGCAGAGCTGGCTCAGACTTTTCTCTTGGACAAACAGTTCCAGTGCATTAACCATTTTCTTTCGCCACTGCCCTCAAATCAGGGCAGGAGCAAGTGCTCTACTTAGTATTGCTTTCTCTTGTACTGGAAGAACTATAGCCCCTCCTGTTTTGGGGTCCCTGTCTTTACTGTCCTCCTTGCTCATTTAGATCCCTTCTGTTCAAAACAAAGAATAAGTGGGAAAAACAAAAGCCTCTGATTTTGTATATTTCTAGTTTAGGGAAAGTTTATTTTTGAAATAAAATTTGTTCAACATAATTTTAAAAAGCTCTATGGACCAAGGTGTTCCCGTGGGGTGAAGGCTTTCTCCTGGGTAACCTGCTTCTCTATGACAGCAGATTCAGTGTCTTGGGACAGTTGCATTCCGTTTATCCTATCAGCCAGCCAAAGCCAACGCTAGCACACCAGGTCCATATAAAGAGTGCTCAGGTCAAGTTGTTAGCTGCTAGCAGTGTGCCCATCTCAACCTGGTTACTACCTTCTTTAGGTTTTAACTACTGAACTACCTCCTTCTTGTTGGCTTGGCACACTTCTAGGGTGTGTACAGAGAAAGTAAGAAAGGAAAGGGTCACATTTTATTAGGTGGGAACTTTGTGCAGTGTCTTCTGAGTAAAACGAGAAGGCCTTTGGACCAGCCCATTCTTGATAGTTTCTGAACTTTTTTTTCTTCTTTGAGCAATGTATACACTAGTGGGATTTTTATCCAGTTGAGAACCTTCTTCTTACTGGAAGGGTCTGGAAATTTGGAAGCAAAGAAGCCTTAGTATGAGGATAACGGTACTGTTGTATTAAAAAATGTTTTCCAAAAAGACGTTTACCATGTTGAGAAGCAAAATATTCACACATTTAAGCTTTAAGGAAGCCTCTGGCTGAAGAGGGCAGCTGCGCTAGGTCTAGCAATTAGTTGTATTGGCTGGTTTATTTAAATACTTTTACTGACAGAGTGAAGAATATCACTGTTGATCACGTCCTCGAAACCAAATTACTTATTATCTATTCTTTTCCATGCTCTCTTCTTCCTCCCTTCCTACCAGATATTCTGAAAAGTGGACTGAACCTTTCAGATATTTATAACAGCATAGTTTAAAAATCATTCAAACAGTAATCTTCAACATGAGCTGGAGAACATGCACAAATACTGTTGCCTAATTTTGTACCTGTGATAAAACTCAGGCTAAAATCTATCAAATAAGAGAAAGCTCCTCAGATGAAAACTTATATCCATATTAAATTCTAGCCAGCATAAAATAGATGCAGCTACACACAGTTTAGTAATAAGGAAATTCCTATGAAAAATCCACAAGCAGGAATAGGCAGAGATAAAGAGCTCAACTGATCAAAGTGCTTATCTCTTTATCCTTGCCATTTGCACATGAGCCACGGGAACCACCATTTTTGGGAGGAATCCCAGTCGAAAAACACTGCACTTGGGCACACCCACGAACAGCAATACTTTGAGATACAAGAATTGTACATTTTATATACTTCAAGGGAATCTCTTGTCCCTTTTAAGCCAACAGGTTTTATGTTGCAGTATTTGCTTGTTGAGAAGGCCACCATAACAATTGGGCACTTGAGGCTCAAAGGTAGTAGCAAATAAGAGACATCCTTAAAAAAGTCCCAGTTGTCCAAGGCTTATTGGCATTTCTAACCAAACACACACACACACACACACACACACACACACACACACACACACACACACACACAAAACGGGTGAACACATCCATGACCCAAGCAAGGGAAATTCTACTTGAATCTCTTTACTTCTGGACATTTTCTAACTGGCTATGGGCATTAGCCTGGGTTGTGACAAGAAACAAACATGTGTGTGCATGTTCTGAGCCTGGTTCACTGGCTGACATGACCTCTTGACAGCTAGGTAATTCACTCCCAAGGACCATCTGACCTTTTACTTGACATTAAATTAAACAGACTAAACATTGATTTTTGTACAGATGAATTCTACTCTCTCTAAAAGTGTAACTTTTAAAAGTTGTCAAAACACAAATGCATATTAATTTTCACAAAACTAGGTACATTTAGTCTATACAATACACTCTCCAAAAGCCAGAGTTTCCATAATTATTGGTGGGATCTTAACGAAGTTTTTCAATCCTTTTGGAATCTAATCACTTGGAAAAGGGCAACAGCGCAATACAGAGAACGCTAAGAAGACCAAAATCTTTGCAAACAAATGTTCATTATTCTAGTTCAAACTTTCACAAACATACTGTACAGAGTCTTGTATGTTATAAAACAAAGGAAAGCATCTGTCTATTCAGTTTAACACAACACCAAAATAAAGCAATTATGTCTTTGGGGAATTCAAAGATACAAAAAAAAAAATCCAAAAAACGGTTATTATTAATTCCTCAGCTTTTTACCGTAAACATTTGTCATTTAACAGACATAGTGTTTGATATAGTTTCTTTTGTACTGCAAATACTTTTGGTCTTTCCTCACTGTAGAACAAATGAAGAATCAAACGAACCCAGAGCATCCCCAGAAGGAGGTGAAAAGATAAAGCTTCTAGAAATACCTAGCTTATCTTTACAAATCTATTTCTGAAATTTTCAAAAATAAAAAAATACTGAGTCCCTAATGAATCATGGTCATTTTTGGAAAAAAAAATAAATACTGTGAGGTACAATAAACCGTACAAGAAATAATAACAGAAACATATCAACAGTTTCCTTTGGCAAATTTAACGGAAGTGAATGCAGATGTGAACACAGAAAAAAAATTATTAAACATGGAAAATGGAAATATGAAAAGTTGAAAGAAAAGGATATTTCTAAGTTTTAGACTGATGGGAGAAATGTTTGAGGCCATTAAATGCAGAAAAGAAATACATTCTCTTTACATTATGTACTGTCTGGTAAAATATTACTTCTTTATCGATCCCCCTCCTTATAAAAAAGAAAAAAGGAAAAAAGACAACAAACTGTCTGCAGCGCACACCCTTACAGTCCTGGCAGCAGACTGACCTTGAGTAAATAGCGTCATTTAGTCAGCATGTTGTGGTAGCTGAGGCTGCTGATGTGGTTAACCAGCTCCGGCAACATGTGTAAACATCAGAAACAAAACAAAACAAAAAAGGTTTGGAGCAAAGTCTCCCCCCTCATGCCTGCTCTCACTCTCAATTGCTTGGTTTCATTCTTCTCTGACAAATTTGTGTGGAGAAACACAAAACACTACACGGTGAGATCCTATCTTACCCCCTCCTCGGTCATTCAGAAAGGGGTGCTGTTCAATTCAAGTTCAGCACGTGTTTTCAGAGCGCCCAAGCACAGCTGCTGGCTGCCGGGAAGCTGCATTTGATTTTGTCTATTAAGCAGTCCTGAATTGCAGCGCTACCGCGGCCTTTGCAACAAATGAGACAGCCACACAACAGGCCAGCCCGGTTTAGACTTTTTCTCTCCTTTCAAAGGATAGGGTTAGGGCCTTGGAAATGAGTGTTCAACTCTTATTGTATTAAGCTTTGTTCTATAGTGGGTAATATGGGCTTTTGTATCTGAAATATTATCCTGTCTCTAAGGCAGAAATGCCCTGGCTGTTTCACACCACATAATTTTGTTTTCCTTTCATGTAACTTAACATATAAGCAAGAAGGATGCAATGTTGATTCTAATAGCATTCAGCACTTGAAAGAATCACCAAAGTGTTGTGTCTTGTTTTAATTTTTTTTTTTAAAGCAGTTTTCTGGTGGCCAACAAATTGGCCGGTGGTTATTGTGAGTGACTAATTGTATTTTCTTTTCTTGAGACTTGTGCAAAGTTGGCAGTTTTGTGTTAACACTATTACTTTTTGTTTGACATTTGTGCCCTATACTGACCAGACCATTTTTATACAAGTGGATTTTTTTTTTCTTTTTAAGAAAGACACTTACTGAAGTATGGCAATAGTTTAAGGATAAAAAAGAAGCATGGATATTACACATCCCCTTGTAGTGTATGAAAAAAGTGCATGACTGGATTTATGTACTAGTACAGGACATTTAAAAATCAGATCTGTGCCGTAAAGCATGCCAGCACCTCTTTATCACTATATCTAACAGGTAGTAAAAACAAGACCATGTTTTCTTTTTTTAAAAAAAATGTGCATTAATGCTAACATAATGAATAGAGCTAGCCAGCAAACTATTTTTTTTTTTTGTATATCTAACAGCTGGATGTAATTTTCAAAATGAAACAAGAGTTAAACAACCATCAATACAATTGTTTTACAGTATTGGCCTCTCAAGGCTAAATATGTACAGGTGAATCTGCCATGCTTTCATTGAAATTCTCTCAAAACCTTAAAGTTCACAAAAGACAACTAGGAGAAGTTCCTTTTTGTTTCTTTTTTCTTTTTTTTCCCTTTTATTTATTTAATTTTTTTTTTTTTTTTTTTTTTTTTTTTTTTGCAGGCAACAGTCATGGGTACAACAAAATGTCTCTTTGGAGAAGACCAAGAATTATTCTATCAAAATTGGGGCTAGTTGCGTGTGTGTGTGTGTGTGTGTGTGTGTGTGTGTGTGTGTACGCGCTCGTGTGTTTAACAGGGTACTTACTGTTTTTACCCCAAATTAAGATCCCACCCCACCTCAAAAACTACAAAGGAAAAAGAAAAAAATTCAAAAGCACCTAGTGTTTATCGTTTTTATCTAAAGAAAACAAAGTATGTGTGTGTGCATGTGCATAGACATAGAGGCACACATATGTACACACACATACACACCCTGGCACACGGAAACACACACCGACTATGGCAGTTCAAACATGTAGGCCGTCTGGTGAGAGCTGGCATTTGTAGTGTCCGTTCTGGGACTAATCTATTGAAGTGAAGGGAATGTTTTTGTGGAGATTAGGGTTCTGACTGTGCCGATTTCGGCTTCGCACGGAAGAAAACATCATATTGCAACCAGGGACTTTGCACTTGTGCATTTCTCGCAAATGCACAGTTTTATAGTGCACCCTCAGGGTCCCCTTGTTGCTGTACATTTTGTGGCAAATGTTGCACATGATCCCACCATTGCTCCCAGACAGACTGCTGAACATGAGAGATCCTGAAACTTCAGCCCCGAGGCTGCCAGGAAGGGCAGGGGCCTCAGCCTTGTGTGTGGATTCCCCACTGTCACTCGCCCCATCAATGTCATCAAGAAGAATCCCCTCGTCACTGCCTGCGTCGGACTCTCTGGAGGAATGGATGCTGCTGCTAGACTGGAGGCTGGAAGTGGTGCTCAGGTCAAGGACCATGTAGTCGTCTGCCATGCCTCTCCCATACCCATTTAGGTGGGAGTCTTCTGTCCCTGCGGGAGAGGAGGCATCTTCCCTGACATCGAGCCCCATTGGGTGCTGGGCACCATAGATCTTCACCAAAAATTCATCCCGGAGGTCCTTGCTAAGGGAGGGCTGCGATGAGTCCAGGCCCATGTCATCGAGTTCTTTGGTCAACAATTTACGATGCAGGTTTATGTTGGCACTGTGTCTAGGAAAACAAGAGGGAAGCAGGGAGGTGCACAGGGAGTGGGGCAGGGTGAGAAAAAGTAGAGCATTTTAAAATGGATTCAGCTTTCATTAGGCATCAAACAAGCACATTTATTCCTAATTAAGCCATTATAAAAAGCAAGCATTTCCCTATATCCTCGGGCTCTGGGAGTACATGGTGGTGGTGGGAGGTAAAACCAGGGAACTTTCCATTAACCTTGATTTTTATAAGAGTAAAATTCTTCAATGATAGGATGAATGTAAACCCATGCACTTTTCTCAATGATTGTCCTCTTAAGTGTTGCTATGTGGCAGCAATAGCTGCAGCTCTCATAGCAGTTTATAACTGGATGGGATAAAGCAATGGAAACTTTCTGTTCTTCTGAATAGAATAGTCTAAATTTACCTAAGATCAGATCAGAACAGAATAACAAACTCTTCTGTTATATAGCAAACACTGTGTAATTTTTTTAAATGTAAATTGTTTAGACAATATAGGTTTAAATTTTTTAATGACACTTTTCTCCTCACTCTCCTACATTTCAAGTTTGAAGTAAGATAAACATTGTCTTAGCAGATTAATAATTTCAAATAGAGTTAAAAGATTGTCTGTAGTAGCATATTTCTCTTTTTCTTACAGCATGTTCTGGAGTCCCAGTTAAATCTAATAGCAAAATATATTTACTTTTCAAAACTTGCTACATTTTAATATTGAAATATTTCTATCAGATAATCCTACTTTAAAATCTGTCTTTAAAACAAAAGCTAATAAATTTTTTGAAAATATATCCCACCCATCCTTAATAAATGCATTATTAGACAACAGAAAAAATCAAAAATGATAAAATAAAAACACAGTTTTAAGTACAAAAAATATCAAGCACTATGACATAAGGTCCTTCTGTTTTGTAAATAGAACCCATACTGTGACAAGCAAAACTTTTACTGCATTCACTGAGTGTTCTGCTTGTGTAAAACCAACAACAACAACAGAAAAAAAAAAAAAGGGTAATATATGTCCCTGAGTATCTACAGGGACCACATGACTTACACAAGCCTAATGTTATTATTTATCTGAAAACATTGCCTGCGTATTTACATCCCCCACTGATTATTAAAGTGCCCTTGGGCATATACCTCTCTCCACCTACAAAGGCTCAGATATTTGCCAAGTACCTAAATTGAAAGCTACCTTTCCAAAAATAGGCTGACAAATAAGCAGGACAGTAAAGCTTCTCAGCATTTGTGGAAGCTCCATATCTTGGAGAACTGTGATAATAGAAATGACATAAATGGTCAGCATAAAGTTAAACAGATTTCCTATCTATAGTAGCCTCCTGGTTATAATTAAAAGGGATGGAAGACCAAAATGAGTCACTCCATATGGTGTAAAGCATGGCTAATATTTCTGAGACATGGGTGAGAGGTATGTGCCTCAGAGACAAGGAAGATGGGAGAGCTTCCCCAGCTTTCCACACAAGACAATCATCATAGCACTCTGGGTTTAAGGGGCAAAGGTGGCATCCCTCTCCACACTGCACTTGGGAAGGCTGAGCTTACCTTGTGACAATAAGATCAGCTTTCTAATCTTTTGCTAAATCGATCACAAAAGAAAGCAAGAATGAGAGACAGAGAGAGAAAAAGAGAGAGAAAGGGAGAAAGAGAGAGAAAACAAATTCACATTCTAGACATCTGGTTAAAAAAACTTAAACAATAAAATAGGGATTTAAACTGTTCTGATCACAAAATTATTTTCTGTCATAAGCGATCATCTCATATGATGTCTTGATGATTTTCAGATCAGCTGCATAATCCAAAAATCATAAATCAAATGAAGATAAACCAAATTCATAGCATTACCATCCATAAATGAGCTCCAAACAGATGCATGCTGTGTGTGGATATATGAATGATAAACAGAAGTTGTCCCCATGGTCCCTGTTTTGACAGTCAGTCCCTGCCTCCTTGATGTCAGTTGTCAGATGACTCCAAGTGCAGGTTGCTAAGCAGAGTGCAGGAAATGCCTACTGTGAAGTCTTAACTATGACATGTGAGGACAGCACTACTAAGGTTATAACAAGGATGTGGAAATAGTGTGCACTATTACTCTGTTGGTAAAACAATCTGCCAACGGTAAGCTGCTCATGAAATCCAACCCTCAATTCATTATTTTTAACACCCACACCCCCTTTCTTAGTTTCACAAACACATGTTTGACTATAATCTAGAACTCAGTGTTGCTTCTCTCGCATCTATAGCTACCACTTCCAAGGTTCACTGCTGAAAAAACATCAGCCAGACACACAGGAGTCACATCAAGACACACTGAATAAGGAAGAATAAATTAACACTGACAAGAGGACACCCTGATCACCCAGATGGACACCTCTCTCCTAAGGAAACTTGTGAAATTACACATCTCCACTGATGTGTTACCAGGAAGAAATTTTCTCTTCATTTCTCACTTACAGCAGTATAAGTCTGTAATCTAATTAGAGGATGTACCAGCCTCAATTATCTGTCAACCAAACGATGTGCAGAAATGTGGAGACCAGCTCTGGCACTCTGCTCAACAGTGTCCCTTTTCCGCTGTCAGCAGTACTGTTGGCCTTTGCTAATATAATTACATTGACTTTTATTCAATTAAGTGCCATCCCTTGCTTTTTAAAAAAAGCTACGTTATCAATTGATTCAGGTGTAATGCAATAATAAAGATGAACTCATGGCAGTGCATTAGCTCTGCTGTTCATAACTTCAGTGCACGGGTTCATTCATGGTAGTCGATTTCCATTATGCAACCACAGTTCAACAAAATTGATTCTTTTATGTTCATTTCTTAATCTATTTCATTTTTGTTTAATAATCTTCCTAAATGCCATATGCAAAACACTTCAAGTGAGGATGATAATAGACTATGGAAAGCCTGCTGGTTTCCCCTCATGACAGTGGGCTTAGGAGATTTTCTAACACATTCATACAGTGTTGGTGGGTTGGAAAGAAGGGAAGCCAGAGGAGAAACAAAGACAGAAATTCTCTACCAATCCAGTTCCTCAAGAGGTTGGAGTTCAGTCCCCACAGAATGGACAAAAGGAAGCACTTGGGTTTAACAGAGACCTATTGTTGTACCCTCCAATCAGTCAAGTCAGACCATTAACTGTCATAAAATACTATACTCACGAGACAGAAGGACCTAGGGTTAATAGCAATTTGAGGAACATTATAAGTTTAATTGGATCAGCAAAACTGAAGAGGTAAAAAAAAAAAAATAGAAAGATGAAAGAGACACAGAAAGAATTCTCACCTACTGACAGATATAGAGAGAAGAGGTGTTTAAAGTGGGAAGGCTAGCATATGCTGGAAATAAGGACCCCAGAATAGAGTACATGAAATATTCCATTTGGAATTCTCCAGGAATACAGATGGGTCTTCTAGAGAGAAAGAATCTAGTGTTTTGAAAAATTATCTTCAGAAAAGGAATACTAATAATTAACCAAACTTTAGAACCTCAATGTCTTATATTTTTATAGATCATAAACAGTATGAATGAAAGCTGTTTAGTAGACTTGTTCTAAACTAGATAAATGAGACAGAAATGTGAAGGCAGTCTTCTTAAAGAAAAGAAGAAAGAAAAAGACTAGACAGAGAAAATAAGTTCATAGCTAAACAGGTGAGATTTAACATAGTGGTCTAAAATTTAGCTCCAAAGAGGATACTTTCAAAATGACAGAGTGTGTCTTACAGATTAAGGAGAACACTTTGCACACCAGAGGTAATTCAAAGTACATTTACTTGACTTTGATCAGTAAAGTACACTGAGACTTAAAGAAGCCTTTCCCAAAATATGTTGCAGAAGACAACACTATCATGATAGGAGCATTTTAATGGTTTCTTTGTAAAAAGAAATTGCAGACACAACAAAAATTAAAATATCCCAAAGTGGGGGATGCTACAAACTTACAGCACAAAAATCCCCTCTAATTTGGACAATACTCAGAGTTCAAATATCTCCTTTGAACTTCAGTATTGTTTTTATATCATAAATTTGTTAAACGTATTAAAACTAAAATTATAAAAACTCATAAAGTATTAAAGCCATGCAAAGTTTTTTTTAATTATATGGAATGGTGAGGGACAAAGTCTATAAATGGACCAAAGTGAATCAAGTAACCAAGTAATTATAGAAGATAGGAGAATATCAGGTGCAACAGTGAAAGTAAGTGTCCTTCAGAGAAGGAAGCCAAGTCCTCCTTTAGACTCCTTTCTTGTGTTTCCTTCCCTCACTTGTTAAAATGCCAAGTGTGAGCTAATTCAATATTTATAAACAATAAAAATTAAAAAGCGAAACATGAATATTTTTGCATATGCATGCAAGTGTGCATATGGAAACCAGAGAACTGTTGGATGTCCTCTTATTGCTCATCTCCTTAGTTTGAAACCAGAGAACTGTTGGGTGTCCTCTTATTGCTCATTTCCTTAGTTCCTAGGGACTTTTGAATCCCAATCCCCTGTGGACTAGGGTTACAGATGTGCATGGCCATACTTTTGGGGAATCAAATTTAACTGTTTCCGGCCCAGGAAGCCTTCATGATCAAGTGGCAAGTGCTCTTAACCACTGGGCCATCTCCCCAGTTCAAAACACAATTATTTAAAGAAAAGTGTTTTTGAGATTTTAAATTTGGCTTGGAGATACAGGGAAATAATTGCTTTTAGTTTTGTTTGTTCGTTTTTAAGGAAACATCCCAGACTGTGACAGCAAGAAACTGAATTCACCAATTCCCAATTCAAGCTATTATGTTACATAAAATGCCCAGCACTTGACTTAATTCTTAATTAGTTTTGAGCCACTACAAATTTAATGAATTAATATCGAACACAACTCCTTGGGCAAAAAGGAATTGAGGCTATACTTCTTTGGATTTGGTTTTGCCTTTGCTTTCTTGCTATGCTGTCATTCACCACAAAAATATAACCAAAGTTCTTAAAAATATTGTTTAGAATGATCACACCAGCAGATGCCGGTTATGCATATGTAGGTACATGTATACTAATCCCTCAGCACTCTCCAGGGATTGTTCCAACCCAACATCCAATTCAAAGATTCTCAAATCCTCTCTGTAAAATTATATAGTGTTTTCAGAAGACAAGCACACGTCCTCCTTCATCCTTTAAGTCATCTCTAGATCACATATAGTATATATATAGCACAAATGCTGTTCGAATAGTTGCATTGTGTTTTATAGGAGATAACATTAAAAAGGAGCCTGTACATATTCAGTTCATTCTCAATGTCTTTGAATATTTTCTGTCTGTGTTTGTCTGAATCCTTGTGCAGGGAATCTGTGGCCATAGAGGGTCACCTGTATGTACATGAGAAGAAGGAAAAGTATTTGATATCCAATCTCCATTAGTCTAGATCCCAGGTGTGTGTAGGAGTCATTTAGTTAGCAATACTCCTAAACTGCTACTCAAATCCTCGGAAATGAAAAATTGAACCTTTTCTCCTCATTAGTTTTATTCTTATCTGGATTGCTGCCTTAATATTGCCCGCGGTACTCCTCTCCATATGTCAGCATTGCTATTTATTAATGGTAGCATGCTTATAGCTATGGAAATTAAATGACATTTTTGACACTACTAAGTTTTTCAATAGGCTGTTAATTAAATATTCTCTACAAAAGATCTAAGTACCATCCTTGGCTGAGGAAGAAAACCCAATGCAAAATTCTAGTGGATAATTCTCAAAAATCCAAAAAAAGTAAAGAAGTATATATTAAATGTTAGAAATAAAAGCTAAGCAAATTCTTCAAACAGAAAAAATATGAAATTCAGTCATTGAAAATTCTTTCAATATAAAACAAATCAACCATACTGGTCACGCAGACAGTTTGCTCTACATTCAAATTATTCACTTGAAGATAAGCTCCCACCAAAGTCTTTAGGGGTTTAGCTAATTTACTGCACAGATACAGCACGTCTGTTGTAATAACAGGTAGGATGTATTGGGGTCGACCATTTATCAGAATTAGACTTCTTTTCTCAATTCACAGTGAATTATGCTGCCTACACGACTCCCCTCTCTCAGAGCCTGCCATCCCCTTACGGCCCCTAATGTGGCAGGGAAACAAAATTGACAGTCTCATCTTGTCAACAAGGGGCGATTCTCTTGAGAAGCCATTTAACTTTGCAGAGGAAGCAATGTATTAATGTGCTTGTCCCAGGAATGTTAATCATCTCCAAGCCTCCGATCTAACTTTGACGTGAACGAAATCACCAAATTTGTTTACTAAATGAATCGTAATATGCTAATAAGAAAGCATGACATATATGGAAAAGCCAAACAGATGGTTTGTTTACCCCACTTTGCAACTTTATAAATGTTGTAACTCTGAAGATGTTAGTGAGAATTATTGGTTTGTTGGCAGAGGCAAACATGTCTTTCGCATACTAAATTTGGCACTACAGTTAGAAAACAATTTGTCATTGCTGTGGAATGCATAAAAATGTTAACATAGTGATGGCATTTGGCAAGGCAGATGGGTAGATGGAAAAGTGTATACTGGATGCTCAGGTTAATTTTAGAATTGATAGCCAACAGTCTTGCTCTCTAACAATTTCACTTTTGAGTTGTATCTGACACATGGAGACTTCTCAAGGGTCCTGATTATGCAATAGGTACCTGTTGCACTATAATGCAAGACGAGTGCTACACTGTGAATAGGTTTATGTTTTCACAGCATTCAGAAATGTTCTCCATCAGGCAGCCTGGATGGTGATCAGGTTACAACCATTGTTGTGTAAGAAAAAGCAAAGCCATGCATTTTAGAATCTTTAAAGGATTCACTGAGAAGATATGTGAGTTATAATTTCAAGTTTTATATCTACCCAGGTTGAACAAACCCTCAAATCTTTAATTTCTTATTTTGTTGTCTTAGCATATTAGAAGTTTACCCATAGACTTATAGTTTAGAAGATGTATTTTCAAGTAAGTTTTTCTCTTCACACTTAGACAATCTGTCTTCCATTTTAAAAGTAAGTCTTCTTTCTAATATGGGCAATATGGAGCATCAAATTCTTTGTGAAATCATTTTTAAAAGAAAGTATTTTCTGAGAAGAAACATTCAAAAGTGTTTTTTTAAAATCACTAAAATAGAGAGTTCATGATCTTCCTAAAAGATGACATTAGCAATGAAAATCAGTTCTCCATGGAAAGGCAGCACTAAAGGGTAACTAGTATTACTTTGCTATGGCCTTATCTTGAATTCTATGTAGAAAATGAAACTATTAAATATACCTGTACAAAGACATGAGTTTAATCTAGCTTATGCTTTTTTTTCTTTTGCCTTTTTCAAGATAGGGTCTTGCTATTGCCCTTGAATTCTCTATGTAGTCCCAGGCTGGCCTTGAGCTCACAGCAATTCTCCTACCTCTGCCCCCAGGATGCTAAGGTTAAATGTATGTGCCAGCATACCCAAAAAAATCTGGCTTTAATTGGAGGGGGAGTGTGGGGAATTCTAAGTTATACTATCAAGTGATATCAAAATAACCAGTTGAGGGCTGGAGAGATGGCTTAGCGGTTAAGCGCTTGCCTGTGAAGCCTAAGGACTCCGGTTCGAGGCTCGGTTCCCCAGGTCCCACGTTAGCCAGATGCACAAGGGGGCGCACGCGTCTGGAGTTCGTTTGCAGAGGCTGGAAGCCCTGGCGCGCCCATTCTCTCTCTCTCCCTCTATCTGTCTTTCTCTCTGTGTCTGTTGCTTTCAAATAAATTAAGAAAAAAAATATTCAAAATAACCAGTTGAAACACAAAAACTTCAGTTAATCAACCTGCAATGTACCTGTGCTACTCAACTTTTAGAAACATTCAGATGTTCCTTTGTGGAGTTCATATTCCTTTGCATTCACACAGGCATGGTTGGAAGTGCAGATTTTTGTAGTAAAGGGGTACTTATTGCATTCAGTGTCACTAACCACTCCCAACATCCTAGTCTTCCTTATGCAATTGACACTGATACTACCACTAATCTTGTGAGATTTGCTGGTGCACAATACTGAACCTTTTACCCATTGGCAGAAGAAAAATGAGAGAGAAGAGTGTTCTAAAAAAACCATTGAGTTCTTCTTGTTACCATAGATCATGTTGGGGCAACAAATATTAACACTGTCCCAGCCTGGTGCTTATATCTCATTTGAAACATCTCCTCATTCCTGACCAACAAAGAAAATTTCAATAAAGTACTTTTACTGGTTTAACAACGGTGAGCTCCTGGGATTGTCAAAGTGCTAAGCCTTTTCCAAGGAGAGAAGAAATCAGCAGCTCAAATATAATTAACCTTCCATTCTCAATGCAAACTGCCACGCACAGGAGCTCTGTGGTCTATTAGTGAAGTTATAATGGCCAACAGGCAGAAGCAAAATTGGTCAAAAAGTTGGCTGCTGCTGTCATATTTTTGGAATTATGATTAATGGTACTAATAATGTGGATGATTACTGATATGTGTATCTCCAGCAGTTTATCATATTGCTCTGGCTGCCTACGTCCACAATAAACAGGATGCTATCATTTACCTCTTTATTGAAGGCAATCTTTCTCTTGAAGGAGCGTATTCTAATTACTTTGTAATGTTTTATGTCTTAAACATTTTGCAGCTCTGGACTTTGCCAACTGCTTCATGTCTACTATTGATTAATTACTGAAGGTTTAATCAAAATTTAGAACCTAATGTAGTCATTTATGAGCACACCACAGTGCCAAAGTAGTTAGGCTCTGCTCCCAAGTTTGGAGAATGTTGGGTTCAAAATCAAATCCCAGCCAGGCATGAGGATCCAAGAATTTCACCTTGGGTGCTCTGAGGTTGCCAATTCCATCTCTGCTGATGAATGGAAGGTAATCTAGCTATGAAGTAAACAGCATTTTCATGTCCCCTCTCACCACTGGACTCTCTCTCTCCTTCCCCAATTCCCTTGCCCACAAGGCTCCATCATGGTTGCTTCTTAGAAAAGAAGGTGTTCATGAATATCCATCATGAGAACATAGTTTTTGAGTGGTTAAACAAGTGGAAAACAATTTGTTGGGACAAATACATAAGATTTTTTTAATATGGAATTTTTAATGGTACTGTCATACAACCATTCGCCATTGAAGTTAAGTGTTTTTTTAATACCATTACTGAACTGCTGAAATGGATGTTAATATAGCTTGGAGTGCTAATGTCATGTCCTGGTAATAAAAAAGACAGACTGCTGAATGAAATAATTTCAAGTAAAAAAATAGAACAAAAGTGCTCTCTCTCTCTCTCTTGCTCTCCACTTTTATTGAATTGGGACTGACTGAGCCAATTGCTTTAGAAGTCTGTAAAACACAATTACTAGTGAGCGTAGTGACCCACCAGTGCCCCCTCAGTGACAGAGCACACGAAAAAGACAGCAGAGTTATGGTGACTTCTTTCTGCTGGCCATCCCATCTCAGAGGCTTCTTTGAAATCTCACCAATGTCCATATTGGTCACATCTTACAAAATCTTGGTATTTCCATCAATGTTATAAAGTAACTTCATATATTACTTCCAAAGATAAAAAAAATCTTCTGACAATTAAGGATGATCTGTTTTTGATATTCTTATTCATGTGGGTTTTTATATGTAAACATGCATATGCATTATGTGGGTGCATTTAAGTGAAAATGTTAGCATAATTGTTGACTGGCTGGTCATGATTCAGAGTTTTAATATGCAAGAGAAAACCGAGGTACCACATACGTATATGTTCAGGTAGAATCACTTGGTATTTCTTTTTTTTTCCTTCCCCTTTCCCAAAATAAAATTACAATTAGAGCAGACAAGAAAAAGAATTAAGCTGGAAGTGAAAAACATTTTCCTCACTAGTTAATAAAAGAAGCAATAAACTCCATAAAGTAGTTGAGTTAAGATCACTAACACTTCAGGCAGAACAGCTTTTTACCAAGAATTTACAACTACCATTTTCATTCAAGACACTTGCATTAGGATATAAAATGTAGGTATTCTTAAAGAGTGCAGTTGTATATGAAATAACTAAAGAAAAACTGTCAGTTCCTAAAAAGTACTCTTCCTTCCTCTGGCTTAGTTCTCCTGCCTCTCTCACACATACATACATCTTGGCACTTAAGAATCAAAGTCAAAGAATCTCTCTCTTTTTCAATGACATTGTAATTTTCTGGCAAGAGAAAACTTCTGTATTAATCTATTTGAAATTCCTAAGAGTCTTATGGCAAGAACATTAAATTATTTTTGAATAGTCTTTAGAAAACAGAAAAAAACAAAATGCTTTCCAGCTCAACTTCCAGTAGGAAAATTAAATAGAAAAGTCATCCCTCAGGAAAGATCAAATGAATAATACTTATAGCTGGAGTGTTGGTAAGAGCCTTTCACCTAGGAGTGAAGGGATCTTGCCAATGTTGCACAGGTGAATGTTAATGTATGTGTGTCATCTTATATGCTCTTCCTGGTGGAAAATGGTTTATGCATTCTGAAAAGATTGTCTGCAAAAATAAGTAACTCAAATGAGATTATATATAGAAAAGACTCATAGCTGTAACATCTATTAGAGGGTCCGTCAGATTTTGGTGAGGTAGATAAAGGTAGAAATCAGAAAAATGATCCTTCCCAAGTGGTTCCATTATGAAATACACAACCTGAATGCTAATTATGTGCCCTCTTTTCTATCTGATACTTTGCCAGAATTTTCAAGATCATACTAGTGAGAAGAGTAGCATGATACTTTCTAGGAAATAATAATAGCATGAATAAATCTATTTTAAGAATTATTTTAGTGCAGTGGGGTTATATAGTCAAAAGGGACTTAATATTAACTTCTCTCAATAGGAACTTGTAAAAAAAAATCTGTCTGCATCATGCAAAGGAAATTGTTCAACAGCCATTATGCTCTGCTGTCTATGTGGTACACAGCACAGAAGATAGAAGTGGTTGGTGTAGTTCTTGTACAAGAGAAGTGAAAGGTCAGTCGAGGCTTAAATGAGCTTGTCTTGCATCCAGCTGGGCCAGCAGGAGGTCATTAGGAAGAGCCAGGCTCACTTTAGGCTTGACAGAGTCTCTCCCCATGATACAAGGAGACCATTTTGCTCATTGCTCTTCTCCCAGTATATAAAAAGAACCTCAGGGACAAGAATGACACCAAAGTTTATCTTACTACTAAAGTTTTGCTTGAGGAGGGAGAGCACAACTAGCAAGTACTCAGAAGGGAATTTATTTTGTTTGTTTGTCTTTGATGAAAAGAAATGGAGATAAATACAAAAGGCCTATTGATTTTCTGGCGCTATTGTTAAACCAAATAGAGTAACAGTGTGTGTGAGGTGTGGGGGAGAATCTCTTAACATTTAAAAGCCAGAGGACCTGCAGGACTTTACTTAATTAAAACAAAACACAAAAAAAATTTTTTTAATAGAGAGTTTAGTTTGAAAACAATATAGAAGATAAATCAGTTCATCCCTTAAAATGTTCTCTTGCACTTGGAGAGGATTAGCACACTGTATTTGACAGTTAATTATACTAGGGCAAATATACTAATAGTAACCTTGAATTGGTGCTAAGTAGCTCATTTCTAGGAGGTATTGCCTGGTGAAATCCTTTTTCTTTTCTTTTCTTTCTTTCTTTCTTTTTTTTTTTTGAAAAGCTCTTTCTGAAAAAGTTCTCTGTAAGTTTCCAAACATAGAGAATGATTAAAAAAAAAAAAAAGGATGTCACTGTGCTGAGGTGATAACAGGAGGCAGGTAGCATGTTTTTGCATCTTCACCTCTGTTGTTAATGTATGCAGCGGCTCATCAGAGGTAGCTCATGTTAATTTATTCCTGCACACCTGTATAGGGATGGAAGTTAGGTAATAAGACAAGCAAAAACTATACATCTCTACTTCTTAGCTACAGCTACCCAGAGGCCTATAGAGAAACAAATTTAGTTCCAGAGACATCAGCATGTTTTAATAAACCACATACAAATGTCTTACTCCATACAAATCAAGAAGTTTACATGTGTAAATCTGAACTGATTTAACTAGCAATCAAAGGGAACTTTCACACTTGGTACCAATGGTTGCCTCATATTTATTTATAAATCACCCTAGGCAGATACTATTCTGCTTTTAAATTTATTCATCTGGCTGAAGCACCTTCTGCACAACTTGAAAGATCAGGAAGATACATTTACCTTTCTGATAAAATTTATGACAAATGTTAGCAATTAGTGGCCACTACTCTGAGAAGAGCACGAATAAACATGACAAAACTCACAAGGATGCAAACCAAAGAGAAAGATTTCTTCCTATACTGATCATCTGGTTCCTGAGGCTAAAGACTTCACCTTAATTGAAAATGTTTTACAATTTTACATTGCAAAAAGCAGCTGTAACAAAAATAATTAGCGAATGATAAGGAATATTAGAGATGAGGGCAGGCGAGTATTTAACTTTTTCCCCTAAATAAACAACAAATGTAACTTATACATAAACTTCTCTAAAATACGGGTGAGTGAGATCAGTTAGTCCTCTTGAAGGTCAAACATTAAGTCAGAGGATAAGAAATGATGAGGGTTAAGCTAAGAGCTGCTAATTCTATCATGATCTGTGTGAAGATTGCAGGTCCACTTAGTCAAAACTTCTTCATAGGGAGTATTTCATATGTATACCTCACACCTATGGTGCAGCCTTCTGTTCCCAGATAGAACTGAACCTCAGCAGCAGCAAAACCAAGGGATGAATAATGAAAGAATTTCAACTCTAACACTTCAACATACACGAACAGTTTAATGATCACCTTATAGCATCAGTGGAAACTATTTACATTTCACTTCTGTCACTGAGAAGACAAGTTATTCTAACAGCTAGTTAGTGGCTGGGATGAATGAGACTGCACAGCAGCCTGCTTTGTCATTAGTGTGGAGTGGTCCTCTTGGCATTTGAATTGACAGCTGTCAATTTAACACTGTGGCTTCCAATCCTCACACTTAACCATCCTTACATGTGTGTCTCTTTCTCCTCCCTTTCTGTCACTTTGGTTAAACAGCGTTCTTATTTGTAAAACAGCTTTAAACATACTGGAACTAGTGGAGAAGCAGACCTCTGCAGGAGTGGGGGGAAGGCAAGTAAAGGTAATGGAGAGGGAGTGAATGTGATCAAAACACGGGCATGTTTAATACACGAAAAAAAAGAAAAGCCTTCAACTTGAGCTTATAAGATCTAAAAACCCCACAACAAAGACCAGAACTTCTCTCTAACTAACTGTTAACCTAACACATAGTACTTAATTTCCACCTCCATTGTACTAACGTGACTACCAAGAGCCCATAAGACAAATCTTGCATGTCCACCCATTTTTGAAATAGCTCATACAGACCTGGTTATATACAACTCTTTCATGATATGTTGCATACCAATGGATGAGAAGGTTGCACTTGTGAACACAAGGAAGAGGAGGGCTCTGTTTGTTATATTTATAGGCAACCCAGGAACCCTAAACACTTCAGTCCCATAGGGATTGGGATTCATTTGTTTTTATTTTCTGAATCAATCAAATAAACAAACAAACAAAAAAACCAAATGTAACTTGATTTCTCTCTCTACTTTACTTGCATGAGGAAGACATTGTAGAGTTAAGGATGGATGAAACTGGAGCTCTGGCGAGTGGAAAGACAGCAGGATTAAAGACAAAGGAAGGTTTCTTTGGGAAGGTCTGCTGGCATAAGAGAAAGGTAAGAAATACTGTTATAACTTTAGCAGAGGATTAGGGATGGAAAAAACAGAAAGTAAGCCTTCTGGGGTTCTTATGACTAACAGTGAAAGAGAAACAGAGAAGAGAAGCCTAGGGAATAGATCAGAGTAGGACCCAACAACCTCTGTGGGCAAGGAAGTAGAATCACAGGGTGATATTAATTGATAGGATGATGATTAAAGTCTGAAGCAGGGATTCAAATCTGTTCCAAAATCCATTCTGTTGAGATCCAGGAAAATACTGGTAACCCCATAATTATTTGGGGGGGCAGGTAGCCTCATATCCTTGTACTAATCTAAGTCATTAACTCAATGGGACAAATGCTAATTTATTTTTTAAAATTATTTATTTATTTGCATGGTGTGCTTGCATACATGGGCACACCAGGCTGTTTTGTTGTTGCAGATGAGTGACCATTCAGTTTTCTGTGAATGATGGGGGAATTGAACCAGCAGGCTTTGCAAACAAGTGTCTTTAACCACTCAATGACCAATCTCCCCATTTCCAAAATGCTATTCTCTGAGAGAGAGAGAGAGAGAGAAAAAAAAAAGGCCAAAACCATTTTTTAAACAAAAAGATTTTAACCCAGGGTCTAAAGATTTGTGTAATTTCCAGACAACAAAATTTCAAGTTAGAATAAAAAATTTACATCCTATGTTTTTACAATTTGCCTTTTTTGTCATTTATCATGTATGATAATACTCTAGAATGGGAAAGATTAGGTATCGTGTGATATTTCACTCAAATACAATGTACCAACTGTCTTCTGAAGTTTGTCATCTCCTGTGTGACTAAAACACACCTGGAAGCTACTCCTTCCACTCAGAATATCACTGACTTAAACTTCTGTACAACTTGTCTTTGGCTCAAATCCTAGTCCTTAGAATAAAAAATGGGGATTGAAATAGTCTCTTGCTATCAATCAGTGTTTTCCTCAGGCAAACATTCCCTCAACAGTGCCTCCTTGTATCAGAACGCAAGCACAGTCAGTAGCACTTTTGTTTTTGGTGACTGGGCATAAGTTTAAGGTATGAAGCCTGTTGGCATCTTAGCTATTTATTCCAGTATAATAATCTGCAATATTTTCAGCAAACCAACTCTAACTGTGATAAGAATTCATGTAAATAAACTTAAATTTTGGCTTGTCTTCAAACCCTCCATTTCCATAAATATTTTATGCAGATTATCATGAGTCTTATTTTTGTTAAAAACTTCAACTCATTAAACTCATTGCCACTACTAGTTCAGTATGTCAAATTTAAAAGATTATTGTTCTAAACTTAGGGATTAATGAGTAATGTATTTTATTATTCAGAGTAGAGGTATCTTATCTGACATATTCATGGCTATCAATAACTTGGAACTGAAAATAACTTTGAGACTATAAGCAATATTTATAGAACAAAGTAAATGGAGGTGAGCAATAATTATGAAAATATATATTTTATGTTAAAAAGGATTGATGAGTGCTCACTTTGGGAGCACATAAACCAAAAACTTGAAACGATACAGAGAAGGTTAGCATGGCCCTTGTGCAAGGGTGACATGCAAATTTGTAAAGTGTTCCATTAAAAAAAAAAACAGGATTGATCATACAAATATGGAAACAAAACAAAATATTTCAAGACAAGTCATTAGTGTTCAGTGGTATTTTTTTTATTATTTGTTTTGAGACAGGGTTTTGGTATATAATCTAGACTGGCCTAGGCTGGACTCTCACTTGCTATTCTCCTGTCTGAGCCTCCTGGGTGGTGGGAGTACAGGCTTTTACCATCTCATTGGCTTCAGAGATACTGTCATCACATGCTACTATGTCAAGGAACTCTGTCTATGAGTTGTGGCTATTTGGAAATTTCCTTAGTAATTTGGTGACTTCAGTATATACTAGTTTTCACTATGAACTAAAATAGTCTCTGACAATATTAAAAAGACAACATAGAACCAAAATTTACATTCCATATAGTAGGAAAATTAGCTGGTGGTAAGCTGAGTTGTACTGGGGTACTGTATAATGATCTGTTCAGTAACTTATCTCCACAAGGGAAGATAACCTTGATGCCCTACTACTGATTGACATCCTTAACATACCACTCATATTACATTTCTTTAGGATTAATAAAGAAGAAGTTGGTAGGTTTGGAATCAGCTGCTTCTGTTTAAGTCCCAGTTTCAGAGCTGCAGCTACATAGCTACACTGTGGTGTCATCTGAGGGGTGGACATAATATACCCTAACTGTTCCCAGAGTACATGCGTACTTCCCCTTCTGAACTGACTTCTCATGGCAAATTACATTTTATAGATGTGCTCAAAGACATCATGGCATCAAAATAAGGAAAACCGTACCACCCTATCCTTTTCCCACATCAGCAATTACTTTGGTTTCATTGTCTTCTGATATTTTCATGCTTCTTAACAGAATGCAAGGATACACTAAATACTCATGTAAGGAATGATAACATTTCTGGTTATACCTACGGAGATGAAGGCTGTCTCGATGTCCTGGACCTATGGTTCTTTCCATCCGTAAATTTCTGTTTCTATATTGGATAAATATGTGTGTATGAAGATAATATACTGATTTAATTAAAAAGCCAAAAGGCAAAGCAGATATATATATATATGACAGAAGCTGCGGCTTCTAAATAAAGGTGCATGGGGAGGCAGGGGACTGTGTATCATTAACTTAGACACACCTAGATGCATGAAAACACATACACACACATATACACAGCACATGGAGAAAAATGGCGTGCATTACTGGGAAAGATGGCATATGATTCTGCATGCTTCACTATAACAAGCACTAACTGCAACAATCCTTCATGAGCATGGCAGCTTAGTTACTATGTAGTCACTGTGGGCAATCTTTACAATGCATCAAAGACATCCAAGTTGGATCTTTTAAGTCCAACATGACTGAAACTGGCACCCTCCACCCTCAGCAGGGGCAGCCAATGGAGATTTACTGACCTGTCTCTGCTTCGACGCGAGGGGAAGGCAGCGTTGCAGCCAGCCACTGTGCAGACGTGCATCTCTTTTAAGTGAACATTCCTGTAGTGAAGCTTGACACTGTAAGAGCTTTTGAAACTCTTCTTGCACACATAACATATTTTGGGGTCTGGGCTAGAACACAGGTCACCTTCTGGGGAGAATTTTTGAGGGCTGCCATAATTCAGAGATGACGTAAAACTTTCATGCAGGGCAGCCATGCTGGCGCCCCCACCATTGTATAGTCCATACTGGCTCATGTAAAACATGTCATAAGTGGGGTCTGTAAATTCTTCCTTCACCTTAATGACATCCTGGTGAGAAGGGTCACTATGGTTCTCATCAGGCCTCTCACTGTTCATCAGGACTTTGTCGCTCACCTCACTGTGAATATGCTCATCCCCTTCCATGGATTCCTCACCAAGTTTGGGCTCTGAAGACTCAGACTCGTTCTCATAGTCCCGCTCAGGCTCTTGGTCCTCAGAAGTCATGCTATCAGCCCTGCGTATTTCAGTTCTTGAAATGCACCGGGTCCTGTTATGCTTAGAAAAGTCCTTCACAGACATGCCTGGGCTCATCTCCTCTTGGGAATGGCAATGATTGTCATGGCTCATGTCATTGACCACAGCTCCGCCATCATTGGGATCATCATCTTCATCATCAAACTCATCAGCGGTATCAATGATTTCCTTCTCAATCTTTACAGGCATGCTAGATTTCCTGGGCTTTTTCTTCGGTGCCAGGTCGGCACTGGGCTCATGTGTTGCCATTATCACTGCTGGCACTATTGGCTCAGAGGGTGGAGGGGGGTGCTGCTCTATTGTACCACTGGTTGGAATGATGGGACTCGTTGGGAGGGAGGTTGGAGGACTCACCATTTCCCCTGGAGTGAGTAAACTTCTATAAAATGGAGGAACTGGTTGTACAGTCTTTAGCCCAGAAAATACCAGCTGGCTAGGGAGAGGATTCTGCAAAACAGGATCTAGTGGGGGAGTGGTAAAACCCATTGGGGGCCTGCCAGGACTTGTGAGCGTGAGATTTGATTTTGTACTTGCTATGACAGGGGTGGCAGCTCCTGATGTGGCCCGAATTAAATCTTTGTCTCGGTTATTCCTTAGCATGGGCATGTGTAGGCGAGGGTTGGGGTTTGCACTGTGTCTATTCCGGCTTCGAAGAGAACTGAAGACCATGTTGCAGCCCTCAATGGTACACCGATGTTTGATCTTCAGGTGAACAGCATTATAGTGAATTTTGAGAGTACCTTTGTCATAGAAAGTCTTTCCACATGCATTACAGAACACTCTTCCTTTCCTCGATGCCGACCCCATCCTTCTCATCCGGTGAATCCGGAATGAGCTTTTTGGATGTTCAGTTTTGGTTAGGTCACTGACTGGGGCAGAATTTTGAATGGGGGAGACACAGGCTGGCTCGGTTTTGGGCTCCACATTAGTAATGCTGGTCAGGGCATTTCTATTGGGGGTTTGATCACTCTTATAAGGTGTGGGAGATACTTCAGATTCGCTGCTCTCATTGTATTCATTCTGGGTTGAAAGGCTTGGTTCCCGGAGCCTTAGTCCTGGCTGCTCTAAAAGCAACCCATTTGGAGGCAACCCCAGTAGTGGGGCTGAAACTGGGTTTATGTACTGAAATGGAAGGAGAAAGGCAAGGCTGTTTGGGATGTTTTCAAAGTGATGAATGCTGGAAGGATTGCTGTTCTCTAAGTGAGCAAGGAGGCTAGGACTCCTGGTGCGATTATTGCTCTCAATGAAAGTCCTTATATCTGAGTCTGTCTTTGAAGATGGTACAGCTACTGCCTGCCCTTCTTTCTCTTGAATTGCCATCAGCTCCACGATGGATTTGGTTTCTCCAAACCGCAGAAACTGCTGGAGGGTGATGATTTCCTCTTCTCGAGACATGATGGCCCAGCGGTCTAGTACTTTGCCAGCAGCATCCTACAGGCCACATCAAAGAAACAACAAAGACAAACACAAAAACTTATTGATTGTGCATAATTATTCAATGCAACTGAAGGTGCTCTGTCTGCTCATGAAACACAAAGACCAAGAGCAGAGAACAACATGCACTGTTAATAAAAGTCAACCCACAAAGCAAACTTTTCTGCCATGCAAATGGAGTAATTAGAGTCACAGTTAGAGAAACAGATTGAGTTTAATAATGTCAAAACAAACACAATGTAGACCACTGGGGCTCTGTGATCTAAAATGCCTTCAGTTCTGCTATTTTAGCAACAATGATCTATATAATATGCAACTATTTAGCATATATTAGTATAAGACGTGAACTCTTGCTGTGCAACCCAGTATAAAGGCAAAATATGGTACCTTAATCCTTATTAAATAGTGACACCATGGGAAGGAACTAAGAAATTTACTTCTTCAGCACAAGCAGACATGACACTGGATTCAGTGACGGAATTTCCTTTGAATGGGAGTTATGTGAATTTCTGAATTAAAAAGATGAATAAAGTAGCATTACCCCCTCATAACTCCACCACTAAGCTGCTGCATCTTTATGTGTTAACATGAGTGCATTTTAGTGCCTGTTGAAGAATATGCAATTTCATAAGCAGAGTAAGGGAAATATCACTTGTAAAAGGCAATTGTACTTTTCCTGAAAATTGGTTGTTATCTTATGATTCCAAGTTTGAGTTAGTTTTAAAGTATCTGACTTTTTATGATTTTGTTACAAATGACGGCTGTAGATATTTGAAAAGTAAACATGTGATGGCTTTAGATAGAATAAATGTGTAAAAATTTGTCTCTTAGTATCCTGTTATGATAGCAAAGGCAGTCCACAGAGACTACACATCAGCAATCATCAGACTATATGTTGTTAAATATACATTAAAAAGCATTTCATACTTTCATTTTTGCTGGTAACTATGAGATTTGCCTGAAGGTAGGACTTAAAACTCCTGCAATGTAATGTCAGGCAATCCATTTCAGAATGAATTGAGAGAAATCTAGTCAAACAGTTAAATAATGACTCTATCATTTTTTTAAGGCACCCTTTCTTAAACCCTCCAGGAACAACGCCCTTTGCAACCATTGTACATGACACTTGCTTAACCCAGACCACCAATTTAAGAAAGCATAAAACCGTGAAAGACAAAGTGGGTTTGGGAGTGAAGATCAGTGGTAGAGCACTATATGTATTTAGCATGTATGAGGCCCTGGGTTCAATTCTTAGCACCAAAGCAAATAAACAATTGATAAAATGTTGATTAATAAAAAATTAAGGCTGTAAAGTTTGCTTAGTGGTTATAGCACTTGCCTATGAAGCCTAAGGACCCAGATTCGATTTCCCAGTTCCCACGTAAGCTGGATGCATATGGTGGCACATGTGTCTGGAGTTCAGTTCTAGTGTCTGGGAGTCCAGGTGGGCCCATTCTCTTTCAAATAAATAAGTATAATAAAAACCAGATCTTTACATTAGAGAAATCTAACAGGTCTTAAAAAAATGAACCAGGTGTGGAGGCGCATGCCTTTGACCCCAACACTCAGGAGTCAGAGGTGGAAGGATCATCGTGAGTTCAAGGCCAGCTGAGAACTACAGAATGAGTTCCAGATCAGTATGGGCTAGAATGACCCTACCTCAAAAAAAAAAAAAAAAAAAAAGTAATCAAAGTTAAGTAGAGGCAATGTATTTTTTTCTGGGATATTTTGACTGGGAAGGGCTCATCATTACTTTTGTTGGTATCTTATAAATTTTTACCTCAACCAATCATGAACAAGCATCACACAAATCAAAATTGAGGTGAAGTCTACAATATAACAGGTAAATGTGGACGTCAGGAATTTATTTATTTATATTAGTTTTCTATTCTGCAAGTACAGGCAGTTTGGTACCATTTTTAGGCTCATCCGTGCCCTACCCCTCCCCATTGGCCCCTCCTTCTTGAGGTATATGGGTCGTGCATTGTGGAGATAGCCCACAGTTATTGGTACGATAAATGTCTCTGTATATCATGACCCAACATGTGGCTCTGACATTCTTTCTGCCCCCTCTTCTGCAAAATTTCCTAGAGCCATGTTGGGTTCATTTTTGGTCTGCTTCAGTGATGAGGTGTTGGGGGCCTCTGGGGCTCTGGCTCTCTCATTTGGTAGGCATTGATTTTTCTCTGTGTTGGTCTCCTTCCCCCTTGTGCTGGTATCTGGTTCATCAGGAAAACAGTACCCTTGCTGTTTCGCCAATTTTCCTTAGTTTCAGTTACCTTTTTTCCTCATTTTCTTAGGGGACACTGACCTGTAACTCCCAGTACCAGCATGGAGCTATCACTCACAATGAGCTTTTGATCAGAGAAACCTACAAGGTTTTCTAAAAGAATGACAGATTTCTGTCAGAGTACTTGATGACCCACCAAATGTTAGTGGTAAGACCCTATTGCTGAAGACACCGTATGCAGCTGACACATAAAATGGAATAGCATGGCTAGAAGCCAGGAGAGAGTCAGTCCCCAGATAGTCAGCACATCTAGTGCAAGAAGGTGCTACATGGGCAACTGGGGGAAATGACCAATATCTGTCCAAGCAACTCATGGTTCAACCTACTTAGCAGCAAATAACCTGGTGTGATGCCCACACAAGTGCAATAGTGGCACACAGCCATGGTGGGGAACCAACTGCTCTTGATTCGGCTAACTGATCCCCTCAGTGGTACGAGACCCATAGCTGGAGCTGGGAAACAAGTCAGAACCATATCCAAACATAAGACCACTCTTTAGTATCAAGCTATCATCAATCATGGGCTAGCAGAGGGCCCACACCTATTAAACTCTCTATAAAAAAAGTAAGGGCTATCTCATTTGTCCTGGTGCTAACTTACTGTCCATTGGAGAATCTGCTTCTCTTTTTCAGGTAGATGCAGATCCTAAGGAGAGAGCCACCCCATCATACCTCAAAAGGGCCCCGGCTGAAACTAAGTAATTTATTTTTTAAAATGTCAGGTCAGACATGATTAAGAAGATATAACTGAGTAATCCTAGGATACCAGGGCATAAAGGACATTAGTGAGAAAACTGGCAAAATGTGTAGGAAGTCTCTAGATTGGTTGATAGTACAATATCACTCTTCATTTCCTGGTTCTAACAGCTATATTACATAAGATGTTGCACTAGGGAAGTAGGTTGAAGAACATAAGGAACCTGAACTATTTTTGCAATGGAAATGCCTATTCTCAGCCGTTGGATGTGGACTTCCCTCTGGACCACAACCATGCTCTACATCACCACAGCCAGTCATAGTAAGTGGGTCATTTATTTGAATTTTTTTTTAAAGAAACAAGTTCTGATAGTTATGTGCTATTCTTTGTAAGATTCCCTCCTAGTATTTGATCGCTTTATGTAAACAGCATATGTGGGTGTCTATGCCTATGAAAACTGCCAAAATACTTGTCTCTTCCTCCTTGTACAGTAACATTTGGCTTTAAGATGAAATGTTCTCACAACGCTCTGCTTAGAACAATCATCAAATGCTGTGGGTGATTCTGGAGCACTGCAATGACTATTAGAAAATGGTTGCCAGTAGCTATTGATTTCCTTCAAAGCCTTGTTTTGGAATAAGAGGAACAAGAAGGAATGCTGGTGTTAGAGGAATATAGAAAATTAAGTTATAATTCTGTATAGATTATCTCAACTGAACCCATGGTAATTCTATATCTTGGGTGTTGTTTAACATGAAAACCCAAAGGTGAAGAATAAAATGGCTTGTTACAGTTCTAAGATGCTAAGTTGAAGTCAAAGTCTTGAGCCCTGGAATCCTAAGTTCACTAAGTGTCTCCACAGTGCTCAGTGACCATTATGTTGTGAAGCCAGTTCCCAGGTGAGTATACCATGGTTATGATAGTACAGAGAACATTTCCTGAACAAACTTTCAGGAATGCCCTCTTCTCTGCCATCTTTCTCCGGCTATCAAATACACTCTCAGGAGTGCTCTTTCCTGCAGCCTGTCAGACTGAAAGGGAGCCTGGCCAGTATATAGTTGTGTCTCCCCCAGGTTCATCACAGGCAACCTCCACTTATATCTGCAGGTCAATTATGGATTCCCACAGCTACCAGCCTCTGAAATTAAAATGTGCCTTAGAAACAGCAGCTGTCTGGAAACATCCTCATGTCCCATTTCCCTCATCTTCTTTTCTTTCCCCTCTTCACAGCACACAGACATCCCATATGGTTTCTCTTTTATCCTGGCTGCCACAATGCCTGCTGCTATTTCTAAAACCACAGCTTTTCAGAAGTCCTTTGGTCCTGAGTAGTTGCCAGAATGGAGACTACGATGTTATGCTGCTTACTTGGGGTGGAAAAGACCCAGGAAAGTAAGATTCATAACATTGCTACTGGTCTAAAGAGAATCTTCATCTGTTTAAGTTAAATGTAAGATGTAGGGTAGTCCTGCATAATGCCTTCACTAACTAACATGTACTAAAGAAGAGCCCAAATCTCCAGTCCCCATGGTAAGGTGCCCTCTGGATCCCAATATGAAAGCACATAGAAGCTGTCCCTCAAAAAGCTGTTATTCAGATATGACCAAAATTCTCTAACAACCATCACATTGGTATGAAGACTGAGAAAAAAAAAAAAAAAAAACAGTACGTTGATAAGCAGTCCACAAGCTCCTTGCTAGGAATGGCTATCTGTTTAAGTAGACCTGTGGACCAAGAGCCTGAATGAGTCAGAAACCATCAAAGGTAATAAGCAAGGTCCTGTTTTTCCTGAAGATATGTGACAGAAATAGGCATGATCTGGTTACTGATTCTCAACCAGAGGCTTCTGTGAAAATGTGAACATCAGGAATGATCTGGATGACAGGCCAGCAGACATCAATCTGAGGACTTTGGAAACAAGCAACAACCAACAAAAATAGTCTGCAAGTACTTCAAAATAACCATTAACCACTATAAACCTTTGGAAAAATTAGATTTTGCTGCAATAACTAAAGCCAATATTTTTTTGTTTATTTTTATTGTATTTATTGTTTTAAGACTGACAAGGGAGAAAACTAGGCCATGCTATAGAGTTTGAGAGCTTCAGATGGTCAAATAAATTTTACCAGAATGAACAGGAGTCATTAAAAAATTAGATAACCATAGAATGAATACCAACAAAATATAAATTCAGTGTTTTAGGCTGGTGTGAAGACCCTTACTATGTAAGAACCCATACTTGAACACCAGTCTTGATTATGTATACTTTAATATCTGAGTAGAAAACTGAACTCCTGTCTGGAGAGTTGTAGTTAGTGAGTCGATTCCTTTAGGTTTTTCCATTTGTAATCAGAGTGCACTGACCTCTAACCCACAGGTTGAAAAGTGTTGTTTATAAAGTGATGATAATAAGATTTGCCCTGTCAAGTTAAATGCAAGGTATAAAAATTGATTTCCTATGAACAGAGGCTATACTATTAATTAAAAGTTGAGTAATGTCAAGTAACCTAGGTTAAAAAAAAGCAGTTTTACCAGGCTAAGACAAAGTATAACAATACTTAAAATGTTAACATTTAATTATGTCATAAAAAACTTCCTTTTGTTATTTTACTGAAACTACCAGATTACTTATAAAACATCTGGCTACCTGTCTTACATAGCTTTGTAGATCTATAGAGTCTCATGATTATGAAGATGATGATGATGAGAAAGAGGAGGATTAAACTCAGGCCTTGAACAAGCGAGGAGAGCACTCTACAATGCTATACCCAGCCCAGAAAAGTGATTTTAAGCATCTTTCTTTTGTTGTTGTTGTAGGACCATTTGTCATGGCTTCAATGGTTTATTAAAGGCCCTTTTCACAAGACATCTTACCATGACTTGTAGTTTTCAAATCAAAACAAAATAAGGTGATTGGTCATTCTTATTTGGGATGATAGGCAATAGTGAAAGAAAATATATAACATTATGGAGGAGAGACTAAGTAGCTTTGAAACAGACTGACAAGTGACCTAAGGTCAGTCTAAGAATGTGTTCATAGCAGGCCACTCACCATGCCATAGCTTGGAGGAAACACAACATAGTAACACTAAATAGAGCACAGTTCCAGGGTCTTTGCTCCAGCATTATTTAAGTTACAAAAATACATAATCGACTAGTTTAAAGATAGAATGATTCAGTTTTCTATTTTATTACATAAACATTTTAGTCAAATTTAAGGCATGAAAGAAAATCCTAAAGTGGTTAACTTATAGCTAAAATATTTCCTCTTCAATCTTTTATTATATGACACAAAACCAAGAATTTTGTAAGATGTGTTTCTTATTTCATGTCTAGATTTGCATGGAATGTTTTATTAAAGAATCACACTACATCACAACTACATTGGCAATTTATTTTCATAACCAGTTTATCATTTGATATTAATATTTTTTCCTTTGTATTAATTCAAGCATCTGGGCAAGAGGCATTGTTTGGGAACAAGGTATAGAATCGAGCAAATTTCAAGCCTCCTGAAGCTGGAGTAACAAGCTCAGGTAAAATGAAATCATTATTGCTATATTAAAACTAGTAAGACAAAGTCATAAATAAGTTGTCATAAATTTTGTCATTTTTCTAGATGTTTAAGGTTTAAGAACAAACTCTGTGGGATAGCTATACAATGAATATTACTGGGTAATTAAAATGAATGAATTACTGATATACATACTAAAATATGGATGACTGTCCACATCCTCTACCAGGTCAATCATATAAAAATCTGGTTAAGACAGGATTAAAGAAACATCCAGTAGAGCTGAGCACATGCCTGTTGTACACACACCTTTAATTTTAGCTCTCTGGATGGAGGCAGAGGTTAGAAGGATAACCATTCTAAGTCTAAAGCCAGCCTGGGCTTTAGCCAGGGCTAAAAGGTGAGTTCCACGTCAGCCTGGGCTTGAGTGAGAGCCTGCCTCAAAAAGCAACATCGTCATCATCATCCACAAAGCACTAAAGAACTCTGAAGTGATGGAATGTTCTTTATCCCAATAATGTTTGTGTATGACTATACAAATTATATACTAAAATTAATTGACTTTATTATAGTTAAAAGATACCTCAATAAATTTGATTCTAAAGTTAAATCATGCAAATTTCATGAACTTCTCTTACAACATCCATTTGCTTGTTTTTTAAGGCAGGATCTCACTGTGGCCAGGCTGACCTAGTATTTACTCTGTAGTTCAGGTTGTCTTCAAACTCACAGCAGTCCTCTTATCTCAGCCAGCTGAGTATTTGGGATCAAAGGTGTGAGGCACCATGAGCAGCTGCTCACTTAATAACTCTGGTTCCCAGCATTACACTGTGAGCAGAATACAAACATACATGCTCCTATTGTCATTATCTCTTATAAGTAGATTGTGCTATGAGGCAAAAATTAAAGAATTTGTACATTTTCCCCATAAAGGTTAGTTTTGATTAATATTTTTAATATACAGATTGATTGATAATTGTATAGTATTCATTCAGAAAGGTGGGGGGCAAGGGAAGTGGTGCAATGAATAAAGTGCTTGTTGTACAAGCCCGAGAAACAGAGTTTGGATTCTGGGGACCCATATTAATCCCAGATGGGTGTGGTAAGTAGTTTTTAATTTCCTGACTCAGAAGGTGCAGTTGGGATCCTTGAAGCAAGCTGGCTAGCTAGGCTAGCTGAATTGTAAATAAAGTGCAGAGTGAATAGGAAAATATGCATTGTCAATCTCTGTCCTCCACACAGACATGCATACATGTGCACCCACATATTTGCAAACACACATCCACACATGCAAAAGAGGGAAAGTGCCATATATGTCAATGAAAGTACTACATATTTTTATTAATGGACATATAATAATGAACATCTGGAGACTTCTTGTCCATAGAACTAATGCCCATGTGTGACACTTGTGTACCATGTGTATAGCCTCATGAACACTGTGAGAAGCTGGTGACCCTCTTTTACTTGTCCCCTCTTGTCTAAGTCTGCCCCCTTCTTTAGGTGGATATGTGTCAGAATATGACTAAAAAAATTAGAAAATGACAGAAGCAGGGTCATCAACTAAACAGATGAAGGTCAACAAACAGCTCATGGGTGAAGCTTGTAGGAGGGATAGAGCTGGCTTGAGGCATGACTCTTCTATGGAAGAGATAGATGTCTTTCATAACTATGACAGCTTTGGAGAAGCAGCTCATACAAGGCACACTTTCGGTACCCTGCCATTCTCCTATTTCTGAAATCAAGAAATGTTAAGAGGCAAATGATTCAGTTCAAACTGTCATTGTGAAACCATGCCAACTTAAAAAAAATCTCTTCTGCTAGTCCCAAAACTTGACAGGTCTGGGTGCTCTCACTCAACTGTTTGAGAGCCATCCCTCCCCTTTTGTTTACATTATGTTTATCTCAGTAATTTATTTCACTGAACATTCCTAAGTATCTTGAGTCAGTGTGTATATATGCCTACATGTATGTTTGTATAAATCTCTGTATGTAAATACATAAAAAACATATCAGATAAGGGGATGAAGACACAGTTCAGTGGGCAAAATGCTTCTTGCACAAATATGAGGGTCTGACAGCACCTGAGACTGCTGAGTTCAGGGCTACACAAGTCTGTAATCCAGACCTGTCTACAGGGAGCACAGACTTGGTAGTCACTGGGGCTTGCAAAAGCAACAAGCTCCAGAATCAGTGAGAAACGATGTCTTAAGGAAATATGCAGATAAAAAATGGAGGAGGGACACCCAATGATGTTCTCCTCTGTCCTTCATATGTATGCACATGGGGCACGTGTGTGTGTGTATCACATACACACACCATATCACACACATATGCACAAAAGGGAACTAACTAACAATGGAGACAAAAATTCTGTTTAAAATAAGATTCTGGGAAGTACTCAGGGGAAATTTTAAGTAATGTGATAGCTTCTGAGAACCACTTGAAATTATGTGGAAAAGGATCTTGGCATGCTCTTTTGTTTTGGTATATTTACACTGAAGCATATTTCTTGCTTGGTACTGCCAGAGAAAGATATGCCACTAGTATACACAATATCCACCAGAACAGTGGAAGCAAATAACGTTATACCACTCTCTAATCAGAGTTCTTTTATGTGACTAAACTTTTCTACTATTTGAGGCTCCTATTTCCAGAAGGCCAGCTGTAACAACTGTAATACCTGGATACAGAATGTTATATACTTGCTCATACTATGATTGCACCAATTGGTTCAAATAAGACTTATTTTTTAAGAATCAAATATTGGTTTTTGTACTTAAAATTCTGGTCAATTTCTATGACTCAGAAATTGTAATTTGAAGAATTTCTTCAACAGATTTCACTATCAAAAATCAATGTTGATTAATCAGGTCCTTGCTTCATTCTCTTTGGTCTAGAATAGATGAATTCCCTGAGGGGACCAAAAAAAAAAAAAAAAATCACAAAGGAGTGGCACAAACACGAAGGCAGACTTTGAAATTAAAACTAAGAATGAACTATTCTTGTCAATATATACCCTTGAGAATGTCACTTTTGAAAAATAAATACATTTTCCTTGTCCATGCAAGACCATCTTTGACATGAAACAAGAATGCAAACATCACTCCTAGTGTATCAGTGTGCTGTTATCACAGAAGCTCATGTAAACTAAATATATCCCTACTAAAGAATTAGCCTTGAAATAGCTCCCATTCCTCCTTGTCCCAAGGAGTAGTGCATGTCACAGAGACACACGACACTGGTTGGAATGTTGGAAGGCTCACAAAACTTTTCTGAAGACTTTTCTGTCAAGATGAGAACCTTGATAATCCTTGATAGCTGGAATGCTAACATTGAAGTCTCCTCTCCATAATTATTGTCTGTACATAAGGATTAGTATTTCATACTTATTTATTTCACACTCTAATGCAAGAGTATACAAAACATGAACATGAGCGCAGAGGCTGTTGTTCTTGCTGTATATTAATCCCACTTGCTTGACCTTAGAGAATGGTGATTATGATGTGAGACATACCACATATTTGATAAAGTACAGAAGAGGATTAAAATGACAAAAAAATGCCTCTGCTTGAATCAAACAGGACATCTGAGGATGAAGCTGACAGGTTATGAAAAAAAAACAGCATGCTAATTTTTATATAATTTATAGGTACTGTCTACTTAAATATTTTCAACATACAATATCTATAATTTTCTGATTCATATTTGTCAACATTTTCTATAGTAAAAAATTTTAAGAAGAAAATGCACTTGAAAGTTAGGTGATATATTCTCTCCAAACGATTATCTTTTTTGCATTTATGTATTTAATTTTATTTAATATACATCTCTATGACCATATGGTAGCTGAAATCACTTAAGGATTCTTATTTTATGTTTAGTCAACTCCACAAACACATTAATACTGCTGTGGAAGGTCAAAGTGGGTAATATATTTACTTACATTTCCCCATTTTATTTTCTTTTTTCTTCATTCTTTTATTTTTTAAATTAGTTTTGTATTCAGCAAATACAGGCAGTGTGGTACCATTATTAGGCTTATCCATGACCTAACCCCTCCCCATTGGCCCCTCCTTGTTGAGGTATATGGGTCATGCATTGTGGAGTTAGCCCACGATTATCTTTCTAACCAAACTAAAGTTATTAAAACTTCAGAGATACAAGTGTTACAAACAGTTCAAGTGATTTTTAAAATATGTTGATTGACTTTGTATTTTTAAAAGTCACCTAAAGGAACTAGAGAGATTTTTCAGTGGTTAAAGATGCTTGTTTGCAAGGCCTGACAATCTGGGTTGGTTTCCTAGTGATCACGAAAAGCCCGATGCACAAAGTGGCACATGCATCTGGAATTAGCTTGCAGTGACAAAAGGTCCTAGGGCATGAATTCTCTCAATCTCTGTCTCTTTCTTTACTTACGAATGAATAAATAAAATGCCTTTTAAAAATAGTCACTTGTGAGCTGGGTGTGGTGGCGCACGCCTTTAGTTCAAGGCCACTCTGAGACTACATAGTGAATTCCAGGTCAGCCTGAGCTAGAGTGAGACCCTACCTCGAAAAACCAAAAAAAAAAAAAAAAAAAAAAACCCAACAACAACAACAAGAAACAACCAAAAAAAGTCACTTGCAGCCGGGCGTGGTGGCACATGCCTTTAATCCCAGCACTTGGGAGGCAGAGGTAGGAGGATTGCCATGAGTTCAGGGCCACCCTGAGACTACAGTGTTAATTCCAGGTCAGCCTGGACCAGAGTGAGACCCTACCTCAAAAAGCCAAAAAGAAAAGAAAAGAAAAGAAAAAGTCACTTTCTAGAAGTATAGTTTTCAGACAGATCATTTGTCTAGTATGCATAAGGTTTTTGGTTTCAAACCAAAAAGTAAATTAATTACTGACCTGATAAGAATGTATACTTTATAGAGTACTATTTCCTTTTTTTCTCAATGACAGCATGCCATTAAAATATCTATTTATTTATTGAAGAGAAAGAGGTAGATATATAAAGAGAATGGGATCATCAGGGCCTCCAGCCACGGCAAATGAACTCCAGACACATGCACCACCTTCTGCATCTGGCTTATGTGGGTACTGGGGAAACAAACCTAGGACTATAGGCTTTGCAAACAAGCACCTTAACCACTAAGCAATCCTTCCATCCCTGAAATTTTTATTTTTAAGCTATCATCATGATAGATCATTCTAGTGATACAACCATTACTCACAGAAGCTCTATCTAAGCTTTAGCACAGGCCATTAGGCATTCTTTACTCAGGCATGTTTAGCTGTCCACATTGAAAGGAGCCATATGCATTTCCTGCATATGGATTAATTTGCAAATAAATAAAGTAGGTACCTTGCTCTACTACATAAAAATCACAGGAGTAAATTATTTTCTGCAATGTCTAGAATTACATTTTAAAGTTTCAAAATTATTTCTCAAGTACTTCATCTATTACAGACAAAGCCCTGACAAACTTTTAAAGATACAATACATTTTAATATTTATTATGTTATTATAAGAATCATTTGAGTTTCAAAATAGAAAAAACCTTAAACCTTTGGCTAATATTCCTGGCATATAAACCTTTGCTATAAGAATATTCATGCGTCTTTTAACTTTATACACAAAGTATCTAACTCTATAGGTAAAAACACACATTGTACCTACCATGTGTTGTACATTTTGATTTTGCTTAATATAACTTACACAATTCCACTTTTAGAGAAAAGTAAAACTAAGCATGTGAATAAAGGACACCTAAAAACTCTAGTCTTGTTTTTTCCTAGTAACAAGGTATGTGACTATAAAAACCACTAGTACCTAGCTTTAGTTTCCCTATAAGTCACCAAAACCTTACTGAAATTTTATTATTTATTTACTTATTTGTGAGAGAGGGAGGAGCAGAGGGAGTGGGAGAGAGAGAGAGAGAGAGAGAGAGAATGGGTCTACCAGGACCTTTAAAAATTCTAGACAAATACACTGCCTTGTGAATCTGGCCTTATGTGGGTACTGGGTAATTGAACCTGGGTTCTTTGGTTTTGCACGCAAGCACCTTAACAGCTAAGCCATCTCTCCAGCCCCTCACTGACATTTCTAAGCCTTACTAAAATCAGCTTAAGCTTATTATTGTATTATGAATGTCTACAATACAAACACAATTCAACTCAATAAGTGAAGTATCATAAATCTTGGCATTTTTACTTTCTAAATAATTTACTTTTTTGTGTGTCTGTGTGTGATGCCAGGTTCCCTTGCTACTTTTTTTTTTTTACTTTATAGTTTATGTAGATGCTGGGGAATTGAACCTGGGGCAGCAGCCTTTGCATGCAAGTGCCTTTAACTGTTGGACCATCTCCCCAGCCTCACATTTTTATTTTAACTAATTTGTTTTCAGAATATTTATGACTGAAAGCAAGTCTTTTTCTGAGATTCTTAATTTCCGATATTTTGGATGTTTCCCTTGAAGTCTATGACTGGGCTTTTTAAACATGTCATTAGAGGTACTGATTCTTTTGGATTAATTCTGATTGCTGGCCAATTCAATAATCAGTTCAAATGAAAGCTTTGTTTACATACTACAGAAACTGACCAAAAAGTATGTATGAGGCCATGATAAACCTCTACACTCAATAAAACTTACTAAGGTTTGTAGCTTAAAGTTTCAACTGTTTCAAATTTTTTGTTGTATATTAAAACAGTCTTTGTAAGTAAGTATCTATAGACTTTCACAGATTTATGTGGTTCTAGAAAAAAAAGCAGCATGTATACAAGGAGCTCTCCTTCACTAACCTCTTTCAAATACACACAACCTATTTACTTGGAGGTCACTGAGATTCCAGAGAGTAAATCATATTATAGTTCAGAACAGCACAGCAAAGGGACAATTTGAAATCCACAAACACTGAAAACAGAAGGAAAAAAGGAGGGATATTCCCAACAAATGGTCCTGGATTTTTTTTTCCCCCCTCTTGGACATAAAGATAAAGCCTGAGTCCTGGTACAACTAAAAATCTGCTTGCTCTGCAATGAACAAATCCTGTCATATCTATTCTGACATTTTTGTTTTGAGGTGTACATTTTCTAGCTTACTTCTACAAAGCTCAGTCCCTGAATTTCTAGGTAGTCTCTGTATTCATGGGGGATGTGCTGGGACTTTACATTTCTAAACAGTCATGCTGCAAGACCCTTGCTTTTTCTGATGCATTTTTCCATGTCTGAAGAGGACCAAAAATGAGCTAAAAAAAAGTTTGCTCCATGATGAAGGTGAGTTTATACAACACATAAGGATAAGAAACAATCAGAAGCCACAATTTCTTTCTTTTTAGTTTTTTGAGGTAGGGTCTTACTCTGGCCCAGATTGACCAGGAATTTACTATGTAGTGCCCAGCTGGCCTTGAACTCACAGTGACCCTCTTACCTCTGCCTACTGAGTGCTGGGCTTAAAGGTGTATGCCACTCTTCTTTGCAGAAGCCACAATTTCTGATCTTTGTCTGAAGTCTTACCATTACCTCCAAGATTCTTAATACTGACCTAGAGCATCCAAAGCCTGAATGGCTGATTCCAGTCCATGGATGGTGCTTGGAATTGCTTTACAACAGAAGCTGATTGAACTACCCAAAGGAACTTTAACAGATTCATTAGGATGTGAAGGAGCAGGGGTAGAAAGGGATGAACACTCACTGAGCAGCATTATATAAAGCAGTGAGGATTGAGTGTTCCATAAAACACACTTAGGACTGAGTGCGTGATTGAACACAAAGATGTACTGGGAGATTTCACTTTTGTTCTTCTCTGGGTAAAACAACGGCAGTAGAACACAAAGATTAATTTCCTGCTTTAGCATTCATCAGGGAACAACACATTATTACTTGTTACATACATAAGGTTGTTGATGGATATACTTTCCTTTAATTGTTCAGATTAAATGTGTTCCTATAAAAGGAACCCACACATACACATGTATGATTGTGTAATTATAAATCTACATATGCATTAATAGTCTGTGTTCCTATGTATATATAAGCAAGCTATCAATATAGACATTATATATTTTATTTGGCCACTAAAGAGAATGATTTGGGGTTGGCACCTGACTGGACAAATATATGTAAAAGACAGAAAATTCAGAGTAAATAATCAATATATGTTACTATAGCAAAAAAAAAAATCTTAGAAATTCAAAATAAAGGATAAGAGGAGGAAGCATACATTATAAAGCACAAGGTAATAATGGCGCCTGCCTTCCTGAATACCCTCTTGTCCCAGCAGTCCTGACTTTCTAAGCAGCCCACTTCTCCACATTAACGGCAGTCGTTTGGAGAGCAGCAAACGTGCCATTAGAAGCACTTTTACAAGTGTATATTCATCCACCAATTAGCTTAATGTGGCCGCTTTCTGCATATTTTCTATCTAGGCTTGCACAAATCTTATTAATATTTCCCCCTAGCGCTTTGACAGATTACCTTGTCATTACGCATCCTGGAGCCTTTTAAACAATATGGGTAAACTACTGTTTGTGAGGTTAATGACAATTATCCCCTAATTACAGCATAAGTCACCCAGTCCACTTTATCTCATAGGCAGGGTTCTGCTCTATGTATCTGCCACTGTGTCACTGTAAATGAATCTTGCATTGCTATGTTTATCAGCCATTGCCTTGTAAATTATACTGACAGAAGAATGAACAAATTATTGCATGTCATCACTTAAACACTACTTCTGAAATTAAAATAAGAAAGCTTCAGCACAGAGCTTGAATTTCAGCTGTTCACAATTAGTAAAAACATATTTAATGTTTTATGTTACATTTCAAGGCTGATAGCTTGAAATTTAGTAGTGGAATCACAACAATGGGACTGGGGTGAGTAGAAGGTAAAAAGCAACATGGATAAAAGAAAAAAAAAGGTATACAGTGCAAAGAAGTGAAATAATTATGCCAGTTTGACCTACTGAATGTATTTTTGATCATTTTATGAGATGATATAGCATTCTCAACATATTTTTCAAGGTTTATCAGTTTTTAATAAAATCAAATGGGTTAGGGACAAGCTACATCTTCAGCTGGATTTTTTTTTCCTTCAGTTACTTTTAACTACTCCAGACACAAAACACAGAATCTATGTAATTGAGAACAGATAATGTAATAAAGGCCACAGGCTACACCAATTTCATTGATGCTTTTTAAAACATTATTAAACAGGTTCATAAATAGTTTCCAAAGTTGCATTTGAAATGATTTAACAATGTTTACATCAATGAAATTAGTTTAGTCCATTGTTGCATCATGGTACTACATCTGCTCTGATAAAATTTACAGAGAAAATTAGGACAAGATGAGACTATTCAAATTTAAAAAAAACAGAGTGGGTGAATTGCAAGTAATCAGTTTGAAGAATTTATTTTTGAAGTCTATGAATCTATGAAGATTACAGGTAGATAAATGTTTGCATGAGAATGGATAGAGGCATCTGCCTTCCTGAGATGGCCACCATTTAATGAGAACCTTAAAACATTATGAAATGTGAAATATTTAAAATGTCTCCACTTAATGACACTAAGGTGGCTGATAACTGGAAAGCATCAGAAACAAGGATACTGTAATCTGAAGGATGGCTTTCAACTCTCAATTAGTTGGGCGTGTTTTAAAGCGTGCCTGAAATTGCCTCATGACAGCTGCGGGTTTGTAAGGAGGGCCGGCACTGTAGATACAGCTGTCTGGTGGCAGCATGCATGCACACACATACACAACTTGGAGCACTCACTGACAAAGCTGGAAGAAAAGGCTGCAGAAAATGGAAAGGAAAACATAAAAACCAGCCTTGTCATGCCTAGCTCAAGGGCTTGCTGGGTTCTAAGCACAACCCCAGGGCTCCAATTCCTGTGGACTGATATCCCTGTCTGTTCTGTGTTCTGGAAATGTGGCTTCAGCTGAGCAGGTGCTGCAGGTCAAAGTGGAAGCACTTTCCTGGGCTCCCTTTTTTAGTTGTTTAAGTTGTAAGGAATAAGCTCCAGTTAGGACTGACAAAACATATCTTGATTTTTAAATCCCATTTAAGGAGATTTATAGATATATGACCTCTGAAAGGGTGTTTCCAAATCATTGACAGTGTTTTTTTTTTTTTTTTCTTTTCTCTTAAGGCTGGAGTCTATGGCCTTTTTTTCCACTGTTAATGGTATACTCAGCTCTTCCTGTCTATGTGTTTAGTGTATGAAGGAGATAATTAGAGAAGATCAACTCTTGCTGTCATTCCAAAGCTGACCACAAACTATTTTATTGAGTCTGTGAAATCAGTGCTAGTTACAGAAGAATCAATACAAATGCTAAGAGGTACCTGGGTATAAGTTATCAGATGACAACAGCTTTAATCCACTCTATGTATAATTGTCACATTTCCAAACTTGGAGGCTGGAAGTTTCACTCATCCTAACAAACATTTAGTGGTTCCATATTGTACAGAATAAATAATAAATTTCCTTATCTAGCTTTCAAAGTCACCTCAATATAGACCTGACTTGCCTTTCCCATATCATCTCCTGCCACAATCTGTGAAGAGTCAGCTCACAAGAACAATTTGTCATCAGTAGGTGTAAAATCTTCCATGCTGCACCAGCTTGCAAATCATTCTGCATTCCTCAACATCAGCATTCTTGGTTTTCAAGGCCCAACTGAAATGTACTTATAGAACATGACGTCTTCCTCTTCTCCACTCCCAGAAACCATCACATGTCCTCATTGCTGCATGTACTCCCATCATGCCTGTTTCTGTATCACAGCCTTGCTGTGCTCTACATCCAACCCTACTCCCATGATGCTGCCTGAATGTATAACCACTATGCATGCATGAGTTGGGAGGCTCCTGCACATCAGGAAGCACCATCTCTTTGCTTCCCAGTTGAGGAAATTTATGAGCATTTTGCTTTCAAGAACAGCAGGCTGAACTGTGACCAGACAACTTGGAACATGAGTCCAGCTGTTTTCTCATAACACGGTGGTTCTCCACTCATGAGGGAACATCCATCCCATTGCTACATTTAGGGTTGAGTACATGCTTATTCAGTTTGAATCTCTACCCGCACATCTTCCCTGTCTGGAAGATCACTTTCTCCCAGGTCCACTGGTACAGGGAAGCAGCCTCCCAACTACTGTGATACAGGTAGGAAAAGAATGCTAGTTTTAGCACAACATATGTATTTAATTTCATGCTACCTTTCTCCCCTGTAAATACCAGCAAATTACCTATTGTTATTAGGAAATGCTTTTGGGAATGATGAAAAGTAAATCCTAGTGTATAAACCAGGAAGTGAAATGTGTTTTTCACATGCTGGTATTCTGCAATTAAATACCTATGGAATGAATAAAATCAGCTGGCTTACTATTAGATAGAGAAATAATGAAAACTGATAAAATAAGCACATGTATACATAATACAAAAAGTTCTTCTCAATTTGATAATTATCAGTTCTGGAATTCTCTTATGGTCTTCCTATCACTTGTGCTATTTCTCATTTATGTCATATGTCTGCTTAACCTCTGATGAAAATGTGATCCTCAGGTTTCTTTATGGATTTGTCCCATAGGTAATTATAACACCCTTGATCTGGGGGGTATAGCACAGTGGCAGTATGCTTGCCTCGAAGGCTCTAAGCCCTGAGCCTGGTTCTAAGCAATCACCTCAAATTACAATATATCCAGCTATAAAAGAACTTTAAAGTGCTATCTGAATTCTGAAAAAAAAAAAGAAAAAGAAATAAAGAACAACCCCTAAATAGAAATACATTAATGCCCATTTCTTGCTAAAATACTCTTTCAGGTGAAAGGACTGCTTTCTATAATATACTCCTATGCATTAGTTTCTTCATATATGACATTCCTTCATATAGTAAGTAGCTACCTCCTAGAGCTATGAAGAATAAAAACATAACAATAACACTTAGGCTTTCCTGAGGCCTGACAAAGAGCCAGGAAAAATATGTGTAATTGGTACACATTATGTTTATCTATACCAAAATCAAGCTTGAGATAGATTAACCACTTTAGCAATGGGAAGGTTAAGGTATACCAAAGTTGAGTTACTTGACTAAGTGCATTCAACCAGTAATTTCAGTCAGAACCAAATCAGTCTGGGTATAGAAGTGTACTGAAACACCTGGCAGTGAAGGTGTTTCTGCCTTTGCTCCCCACCTCATCAGTGTCCTTGCCTGTTCATTCCACATCCCACCATTCTCTGAAACCTATGCCTGAGAGACTTACTTCCTTTTACCTACTCCCCGTTTAAGTCAATATTTGTTCATATACCTGTCTCTGGCACCTGGATCTTACATGTATGTTCACAAGCTTAGGAATGAGCCACATTACTTCCTAGGTAAATGTTTTTAATTTAATTTATCCCTTGCACCATATACATTGTGACTTCACTCGTGTTATAAAATGCTTTCCCTAAATTCACCTATGGTTACATTAGAACTGTTCCCTCCAAAACAAACTTCCATGTTCCCCTTGGCTATAAGATTTAAGCAAAAATTATTCAGTGCTAGCCATGAGGAACTGTCCCAAGCTATCCTTGATGTTTCCTTCATTTGCATGTGGCATCTAGTTCTGGACAACACAGCTTTCACCAAACTTACTTTCTTGTATGTACCTACCACATTTCTGCTTCTACCATCCCTCCCATTTGAAGAACCTTCTCTATCTGCATGGAATCCACTGCTGTTCAAGGGTTTCCTCTGTCTCAAATCCTTATGGTGAAAACTCACTTGTCCCATTCATTTTTCTTGTGGGTCATACTGCATTCTGTCCTTTTTATGTGTTACCTCAAATGACTCCTTACACTGTCACAAACTCCTTGTGAATGAGGAATCTAGAACTGTCATCTTTTTACCACTATGATACCTATAGTACCTTGTGCACATTTACAATGCATTGTGTTGTTCCTAGGCTTATTTGTTATAAACTAAACAACAGTCATTTTTATAAACAAAAATATAAATATTTTCTTGTATAAGTAATAACTTATTTTTCTAGAAATATTTTTTTTTAGTTTTACTTATTTAGCTGAGAGCAAGAGACAGAGAAAGAAAGGCAGATAGAGAGAGAGAATGGGTGCGCCAGGGCCTCCAGTTGCTGCAAACGAACTCTAGACGCATGTGCCCCCTTGTGCATCTGGCTAACATGGGTCCTGGGGAATTGAGCCTCAAATGGGGGATCCTTAGGTTTCACAGGCAAGTGCTTAACTGCTAAGCCATCTCTCCAGCCCTGGAAATATTGTAAGATACTGGTTGGTATACTTTAAAAAATTAATTTATTTATTAGAAACTGAGAGAGGGCCAGAGAGAGAGAGAGAGAGAGAGAAAGAGAGAGAGAGAGAGAGAGAGAGAGAGAGAGAGAGAGAGAGAGAGAGAGACAGTGAGACTGAGAATGGGTGTTCCAGGGCCTCTAGCCACTGCAAACAAACTCCAGATGCATGTGCCACCATATGCATTTAGCTTATGTGGGATGTGGAGAATCAAACCTGGGTCCTAAGCCTTTGCAGGCAAGTGTCTGAATTGCTAAGCCATCTTTCCAGCCCTTGGTTGGTATCCTTTTGAGCTTAACTTATTAAAGGACTGTTTACAAGTTCATGGACAAACACTTCAATTTCCCAAAATGGAGAAATAACTAATAATATTGAGAAAAAAGTGGTTGTCAGAGTAGACCATGCTGGAAGCAAAAAAAAAAAAAAAAAAAAAAACAACAACAAAGGATAGGAACTAAACATTAAAATGAGTCCACAATTGCAAACATGGGAACATGAATGTACATTTAAAGTTGACAGATTTAAAAAAATTCTCTGGTAACACTGCATTACTCAATAGTGAAACTCAGCAATAGAAACAATTCTGGGGGCATCACCATATCTGATCTAAAGCTATATTACAAAGCCATAGTAACAAGAACAAATGGTACTGGCATAAAAACAGGATTAAAGACCAATGCAACAGAATAGAGGGCCCAGACTTTGGGTCAAGTAACTATAGCTACTTGATATTTGACAAAGGCCCTAACAATGTAGACTGGAAAAAAAGACAGCATCTTCAACAAATGATGCTGGACAAACTGGATAACCATATGCAGGAAAATGAAACTCGATCCACACATCTCAGCATGCACAAAAATCAAATCCCAATGGATCAAAGACCTCAATATAAGACTGGAAATTCTGCTACTACTGGAAGAAAAAGTAGGAGGTACTCTCCATGTTATAGGAGTGGGAAAAGACTTCCTGGAAAAAAAAAAAAAACAACAAAAAAACAGTAGCTCAGGAAATTAAACAATCACTCAACCAGTGGGATCTCATGAAGGTAAAAAAAAATTTCAAAGAAAAACATATAATAAGCAAAGCTAATAGATTATCCACAGAATGGGAGAAAAATTTTGCCAGCTATACAACTGACAGAGGCCTAATTTCTAGAATCTACAAAGTACTCAAAACCCCAAACAATAAAAAAATCAAACATCCCACTCACAAATGGGGCAGAGAACTGAACAGGGAGTTCTCATAGGAAGAAACATAAATGGGAAAAACACACACAAGAAAATGTTCCACATCCCTAACCATCAGGGAAATGCAAATTAAAACAACTATGAGATTCCACTTTACCCCAGTAAGAATAGCAAACATTAGAAAATCATACGAAAACAAATGCTTGTGAGGATATGGAGAAATAGGAACCCTCATTCACTGTTGGTGGGAATGTAAGATGGTACAACCAATATGGAAAACATTATGGAAACTCCTAAAAAGGCTGACTATACAGGTATCAACAGACCCAGTTATTCCCTGGCATTTACCCTAAAAGCTCTATGCCTCAGTTCAGAGAGATGTGCTCAACCTTGTTTATAGCTGCTCAATTCATAATAGTTAACTGGAATCAACCCAGATGTCCATCATTAGACAAATGGATAACCAAGATGTGGTATATCTATATGACGGAATTTTACACAGCATTAAGGAAAAAAAAATGACACAATGCATTTTGAAGAAAAATGTTTGAACTTGGAACAGGTCATTCTCAGTGAGCTCATCCAATCACAGAAAGGCAAGCATTGCATCGTCTCACTCATCTGTGGCTCCTAACCTGGATTTGCCTGAGATGCTGACATATGTAATAGGCATTTTGAGGACCAGACAATAGGGAAGGTGAGGCAGGCACGGAGGGTAAGATTGGGGGTGGGACACAAAACTGGACCCAAATGGAACTGGCACCATAAACTCCTATATCCTGAAAGACAGACTAAAAGGTTGAACCTTCATCAGGCCCTTAGAGGGAACACCTAAATCACAGGACCCTGGAGAGGGTAAGATGAAGACTATCCTTAATCTTCTCCTGCCTCTCTCCCTCCCTCCCTCTCTCTTTCTCTCTCTCTCTCCTCTCTTTCTCTTGTACATTATCGATCTTTTTCTTCCTTTTTTTTCCCCTTGGCACTGGCCTATAACTCCCAGTACCAGGATGTGGTTAATTTCCACAATGAGCTGTTGATCAGAGAGACCTACTAGTTCCCCCAAAACAAGACAGGCTTCTGTCAGAGAACCTGATTACCAACCAAAGGTTAATGGTAAAACCCTACTGCTGAAGACACCATAAGCAATTGGTATAGAACATGGAAAGACCTAGCTGGAATCTGGAATAGTCAGTCCCCAGACGGTTAGCTTGTCTAGTGCCAGAAGGTGCAGCATGAATTACTGGGGCAAAATGGCCAACATCTGTCCAAGCAATCTGTAGTCTAAGCTACTCAGCAGCAAACAACCTGACATGATGCTCACACAAATGCAATAGTGGCACACAATTATAGTGGATAACCAACTTCTTTTGAATGGGCTAATGGATCCTCTCAATGGAACAGAACCCATAGCTGGAACTATAACTGGTCAACAAGTCAGAATCATATCCAAAAAACAAGTTTGCTCTCCAATATCAAGTTCCCACCAGTGTTGGTGTATAAGAAGGCCTACACTTATTAAATTATCTCTAAAATAATAATGGTTATCCCATTTATCCTGAGCTGACTTCACTCTCTGTTGGAAGATCTGCTTCTCTTTCTCAGATGGATGCAGAACCTGAGGAGAAAATTAGCCCATTGCAACTCACCAGGGCCCCAGGTGAAACCATAGAGTAATTTGGAAAATGAGCAAGAGTGCTGCTTTCTTGTGAACCTGGTACTAGGACAAGGGTGAAGGAGATAGACACAGAGAACACTCAATTCCTACCAAATCAGAGATCCAGAGACACAGACGCTCCCAAGACCTCGTCACTGAAGCAGACCTAAAATGAACCCAACATGGCTCAGGGAAATTTGCAGAACGGGGTGGAAAGATTGTTAGAGCCACATGTCGGGACACTAGGCACAGACACTGCTTCTTCCCCATAACTGATAGGTACCCCCACAATGCACAACCCACAATCCCCAGTGAGAAGGGTCACGTTGGAGGCTGGGGAGGACAGGGAGGAAGCTAACAATGGTACTAACATGTGCTGTTTACACACTGAGTATATACATAACTAATAAAGAGAAAAATTAGAGAATCCTTAGTCTATACCAGAGGGGAAACAAACACTACCATTATAAACTACACAATGATACATCTATAAAACTCTTTGAGCCACAGGGCCCACAGTAGCTTCATTTCTCTCAGAGAACATTCATTCAAATGAGTATTTAATATGTCAAATGTTATTTGTTAGAAAATGCAGGGCTGGAGAGATGGCTTAGCAGTTAAGTGCTTGCCTGTGAAGCCTAAGGACCCCGGTTCAAGGCTTGATTCCCCAGGACTCATATTAGCCAGATGCACAAGTGGGCGCACACATCTGGAGTTTGTTTTCAGTGGCTGGAAGCCCTTGCATGCCCATTCTCTCTCTCTCTGTCACTCTCAAATAAATAAACAGAAATTAAAAAAATGAAAATGCAATTAATGGCTCTTCAAAAGAGTCTTCTGGTCCATGAGAGCCTGGAAAAGCAGCCTTTGTGGTCCTTCCAACATTCACTGGCAATAACAAAAAACAATAATGGAATGTTGACACGTCTCTTGGTTTTGATTTTGAATTTAAATAAGGTAGAAAATCTTTATGGCTGTATGAAGTTAGCCTGCCAATTTCTGGCATAGGAATATTACTTAGCCACTTATTTATAGCAATTTGAACAGAATCTCATGGTTCATGAGATGATTAGGAAGAAGTAATCAACAGCACTTTATTTAGAAAGCCAATCCACCAACTACATGTAAAAGTATGCAAAAGTCTTATTTCACATCAACTTTTTCTAAAGTCCCATGGCAAAGTAGAAGTAGACCATCTTAGACTAACTATGGCCTATCAAATGATATGTATTCAAGAGAAAAGTAGAAGAATGTAGCTCCAGTGAAAATTATGAGCTACTATGTTTTGAGCACTCACTGTGTGCCAGCCCCTGTGGAAAGAGCAACTTCGTATGTGCAGGTTTACTTAATTATGCCATCACTATGACACAGATGAAGGCTGGAAGCTGTATTTCAACTTCAGGCTGTGGGGTGGGAGAGTACAATGAGTAAATACATGCACTGTCCTTTTTACTCAGAATACCCCTGCTGAGGAGGTCCATGGCAAAAGAAAATATAGCACATGGGCAGGCAATGCAAGTCCAGAAACCCTGCAGTCTCTTTCGAATAATGGCACTAATCAGCATAGTGATTGAAGTTACAATACACAGAGTTAAATGGAAGCCAGGATATACCCATGTGTGCATAGGGTAGCTCTTTTAGGGTATTAGTCAAAGTAGCCTATCCCTCACCCTTAGAATATTACTCAAAAATCAGTGTTGTGGATTAGAATAAGTGACCACATTCTCCTGTATTATGACCTTTCTCTCTCTCCATCTAGAAGCATCTCATGCTCCTGTGTTGCTCGAAAGGAAGAAAAAGATCGAACAATACCCACAAATCCTGACTTAGATGTACTTTATAAACAACATTTTGGGAATTTCCAGGCCTTTGAAAGTAATGTTCTCCGGCCACAGGCACTGCATTTATTTGCTTTCTGTGTCTTTAGAGTAAAGCATTCTGCAATGGATTTTATTCAGAGTTTAGGGGGCTGGTTTTGAGGGCTCTGGGTAAAATAAAACACAGTGGTCTTTGATCCCTCCAAGCTATGTAGGAAGAACACACCTCTTTGTAAGAGTCCCTGACCCAAGAACATTACAATTCTCTTTGGAAACACAGCAGAGCATGCAAGAGAATGGGGACCTGGGCCCAAGGCAGCCACACACCCAGCAACAAAGAAAACAGCATGCATAGTGCTGCATTGACTCACAGTGAGGACTGGTTGGGATTCAGATCTGGCACTGGAGACAACAAAGACATCCCAGTGAATCACAAGTCAGTCAAGTGGAAAACTGCAGCTTACTACCTTATCATCAATTGAAAAGGAAAACAACCATGGCAAATGCGTGTATTCTGTCATATATTTTTCATGCGTAAAGCCACAGATTGCACCGACTTCCTATGGACACAGCTACTAGATCCATTATCCCCTTCTGATAGAGCTTTGAGAAATATGAAAGGAAATGGAATAAAAATACACACACACTTAATACAGCCATATTATCTGACATGTCTATATTATCTGAGATAAATATTGCTGCTTCTTCAAGGGCATTTTCATACAGATTCTTGGAAAATTTGAAGTTATGCAATAAATATTTTATGGAAGTTGATAATGTTTTGAAAAACAAACACCAACGCTTATATAACGAAAAGTCAGTTAGCCAGAGTGCAGAGCAGGAAAAACAGTGCTTAAGTGAAGAGCCAGCATGGACGAGAGGGAGAACTACACTTGCTTCCTAACAATCCTCAAAGTTACCCTCTGTGGAAGTAAAGCGAGGCAGGTGGGGATGGGAGACATGTGGTACAATATGGGTGCCACAACCCCAGCTTGTGCTTCAATATCAATTGTTTTACTTATTAGCTGCATGGCTACACCAAGCCTCAGTCTCTCAGCTGTGGAAGACAGATGTCACTTAATGTTATAGAAAGGACTGAGTTAAATAGTATATGCTCACTAAAGGCCTCACAAAATTTTAGGCATATGACAAACACCAGTGTATATTTGCTCATGTAAATATTTGCGGCCTTAGTTTATCTTAAGGATTAACCAGAATCTTAGCCCTGTATATAAAAAGTCCCATTATATAATATAAGAGATCATATAAGGCAGGAAACAGTTAAGGGGCATAATAGACTTTTAAGGCCAGAAATTAAACAAAAAAAGATGTATCAATAGTCTTCCATAGTTACTGGATGAGCTACTTTGATTAGTTCAAGGCTCTCTGTTACATGTAGAACATGCTGAGCAGATGCCTCATCTTAAGTGGCAAGATACATTTTCTTACTCTTAAATGGAAATGACACTCAGGTGAATTCACTGATAATCTTTTTAAAATGACCCTATTATCACTCTGGTGATCTATCCATTGCTGTGCATATGTGTCTGTAAGAGGGAGCACACATGTGGCAGAGAAACCAGGCACTTCTATGTTCATAATACAAGCATGCCAGGAATCTGCTTCAGTTCCTTGGGGAGACAAGCTAGAAACTTCCTTCAGAGAACAGGAAAGTCACCTGAATGATGATTTATGGTGTAATTAGGACAAAATCTCACAAAAATGAAGATACTATTATCAGTTATTTTATAAATATTTTGATCCTGTAAGAGCCTCCTTGAGTGATAGATCCTTAGATTCTTAATCTGCTTTGAATTAATGGTTCAAACCAGCACCTGCATACCAATGACCCAGGACTACTTACAGAACATAGGCCATCACAAATGTCACAGGTGGACCTCCCTATCAAGACATGAGACCCTGCTGGTGCTTATTCACTAGGGATGGCTGGCTTTAGAGACTTGTGGCTGAAAAAATTCAAGAAGCCTTGACTTTAGCTACATGATTTATACAATTACTATGTCAGAGGCTTTCTGCCTTCTTGAGAACTGATTCAGGTATAAGAGTTCTTTTCTATCAATATCTTCTACCGGCCACTGAGTTCAATCCACTGGCCTTATTTTGACTATAGTTTAGAAATTCTGGTGGTGGTCTCCTCCTCCAAGGTACAAAAGTAAACATCATTTTGCTTTGGCTTCACAACAAGTGATTTCTTTAATGCTTTTTTTGACTTGATTTGCATACCTCCTGTTGTTGTAGACACATAGTTAACAAGATAAACTCACTGCCTTCTGCCTTTCATCAAATGCAGTTCTGATTAACATTTAATGAGTGCCCATTGGCAAGTCTATGGATGGTTTCTTCCACTCATACTCTTAGAAATTCTTATGCTGTCCCTGGCCTGACCCAAGATTTATTCACGTACATTCTTTCTTTTTCTTTTTTTTTTTTTTTCATAACTCAAAACCTCCTTCATTCACTAGCCCAAGAAAAACTGTTATTCACGTCAGCTGGAAGACAATAAGCAAATGTGAATTCAATTTGGCTTTACAGTAATAATAAAGTGACCCACATTAAGAACAACTCAGGGGCAACTTTTTTGTCTCAACTCTCCTGTGGGAATAGAGGTACCTACACTCATCCTTCTCAAAATTCTAAACTAAACTTTTGCTTTTAGTGCAAATTGATGTAAACTGGGAATCAAGAGACAAAAGACTGAGTTGGGAGAAAAGTAGGGGGAAAAGATCCCACATTACAATAGAAAAAAAAAAAAAACCCTCATGAAATAAAACTTAAGGCGCCGTTCAGGTAGTCATTCCTGGTTTCACAATAGAAATAGGGAGAGAGAAAATAGCTGACCAATCTGTAAGGTGTCATACTTGCTTGCTCCTTATCTTGTCGCTTGCTCCTGGGTCTCACAACTTCTCCCCTTTCCCCAGAAGAAATGCCCTTCCTCTTCAGATTTTTAATCTGTGAAGTTCTGTTAACGTTCTTCCATCCTACCTGAAGTTTCTTCCCTCTACTGTTGTTTCATTTCTTGATTGTACTTACATCTTTGTTCACCCACTCTTCTTCTGAACCAATTATTAAGTGATTATATCCCTAATACAGAGCCTATAGTTTTTTTCTTTGTTCACATTGCCACACTGGCCTCTGTCTTTACATTTTGATTCCTGAAAATAACCGTCTATTCCTTTACCACTCATTCCATTTTAGTTTATTAATTTCACCAGGCTGGTAAAACAGTATGCCAACTATGTGTGATGTTTTGATATCTCCGAAAATGATAAAAGCTAATGTCCAGGAGCCCAAATGAAAAGACCTTATGACATGATTTTGAAAGGTAAGGAAAATGACTACATTGGAAATCTGTACAATACAAATACCAGCAGAATTCCTTGACTGATCTACACAAATGGAAAGTGTCCACAATGCTATATTTCCACAATGCTATATTTCACTGGATTGACAAAATTAGGATTAAGTTTCCATTTTATCACAAATAAGGGACACATACCAACAATGACAAGGGATTAATTCCTATTGCCTCCTCTGAGTATATAATTCCTAATTCAAACACAAAGATAAACAGCATAAAATAGGAAGGGACATAGAGTAGAGGCTAATAACAGTTAGCAACACTTTAAGAAAATTTAATTAATGGATGAATGAATAAATAAATTAACTTAAAGCTAATTTATTAATCACATCCAGGTTAAAGTTGAAATGATATGGATGAGACTGGAATGGCAGACCCGTGCCTGGGCGTGTCCTCTAGTTATATACTGCCAATGTCATTCAGGTTATTAGAGTTACTTACGTACTACTAAATGCTTAGGCACTACTAGTTTCCTGTACATATCCGTTTTTGCTTTCTTAGAAGTTTTTTTTTTTTTTTTGACAGAAGAGTCTTAAATTTTCGTCTTGGTATGTTTCTTTTGCATGCCATGATGCATCCCATGTCTTCTTTTTAAAAATTCAATTTTGGTACTGGAGTGATGCCGGTCAGTAAACCACTTGCTGCAGAGGTGTGAGTACTACAGTTCAGACACCAGCACCCACGTAAATCCAAGATGAGCACAGCAGCCTGCACCCCCAGTGCTTGGGAGGTAGAGATGTGGGTCTCTGAGGCAAGCTGACTAACTAGACTAGATAAATGGCTGAGCTTGAGAGACGCTGTCTCAATAAATAATATGAAGAGTGATCAAGAAAGACACCTGACGTTGACTTCTGGCTCCATATGCACATACAAATACATGTACTACATTGATGAAACACATGGTCATAGCATGACACTGGTATTGTTCTTTACAGAAGTGATTATAAACTTTTAAATAATATACAGAATCAGGTAGCAATCAACCCAAACAGGTGTCAGTAAAAATAAACACCAAATATAAAAATAATTGTGGCCATATTTGTTTACTGGCTGAGTATCATGTTCAAACTGTATATAAGTACAAAAACATATAATGCTTTTGATATCAAGCAAAATTAAAATTAGGCATGGAAAAGATAGAAATTGAATAATTTCTTCCCACACTGCAACGGACTATCTAAACTACAAGAGATGAATGATGCATAGTAGAATTCAAAATGCCGCCTTACAAATAACAAGGTCCTTCATAAGAAGGTGCTGGCTTCTTTGTATGCACCACCAGCACTACTCGTTCACAAGACTCTGGTGTCACAAGCTGTCACATCTGATGACTCTAGGCTTTGGGATGCTGTCAAACTGCATGGGATACTCTGTCTATTGGATCACTTCAAATGCCACCTACCTCTTATTGGACACCTCTCTGATGACCTGAGGTATACTTAGGGGTCCTTTTCCTTATTAATATTGTAATAATCAGAGCCAACATTTCTTTGTACATTATCTTTCTATGGAGATTTCCACTGTATGTTTTATATAAATTATACTGAATGGTCTTCACAACCATCACCAAAAGATAGGTACTATTATTTTAAGCTCAGCCTTATGAAGTTAAAAATTCTTTTCTTATTTATTTAAATATTTTTATTTATTTATTTGTTTTTGAGAGAGAGGGATGGGTTGAGGGAGGGATGGAGGGAGTCAATGGGCATGCCAGACCTCTAGTTGCTGCAAACCAACTCCACATGCATACTCCATCTTGTGCATCTGGCTTATGTGGGCCCTAGGGAATTGAACTAGGTCCTTTGGCTTTGCAGCAAGCACTTAAACACTAAGCCATCTCCCCAGCCCAAAAGCTTAACATTCTTATTCTTGGTGACAAAGATAATAGAAAATAGGAGAGATAATTATCCTATATCTAACCTCAACTACAGTTTCATATCTCCAATAACAAATATATACAGGACTACAACTGATGGTTTTCATGACAAAATGGACATATTTTTACGTTCATGTTCAAAGCACTGAGCACACAGCAAACTCATAAAAATGAATATAAGTATAGTTAAAAATATTGCAGTTTTGGGATGGAGAGGTGGCTTAGTGGTTAAGCGCTTGCCTGTTAAGCCTAAGGACCCCGGTTCGAGGCTCGATTCCCCAGGACCCATGTTAGCCAGATACACAAGGGGCACATGCATCTGGAATTCGTCTGCAGTGGCTAGAAGCTCTGGCGCGCCCATTCCCTCTCTCTCTCTCTGCCTCTTTCTCTGTCTGTCATTCTCAAATAAATAAATAAAACTAAACCAAAAATTTTTTTTAAAAATTGCAGTTTTAAATTAAGTAAGAGTTATTTAGCCCACGTGCTACTGAGTATTAAATTTTCTACCTGTGTACTTTTCATAGTGTGCATATATGTTAGTTTATTCACTGTAACCCCTGTTTTTATTTATAGCAGCAAGAAGTCCTGAAAAAGATGTTCAGGTGCTAACAAAAATAAACACCAGACATAAGAACAATTATGTGGCCACCTTTGGTTACTAGCTTAAAATCAAGTTGAAATGGTACATGTGTATTACTAGAGTAATATAGTACACTAATGATTCTCTCAAGGATACACTGTAAAGGATTCAAAACACTGTATGCTTCTGCCCTGACTCAAAAGGAGAGTAATGGTATATAATTTCACCCCTTCCTTGTCTTTCTTATCCTCTCAATTCCTGGGAGGAAAGAGGAAGAAAAGGAAAAGAAAATAAAAGGCAAGTAGGGTGGGAGTATGATCTGGGATAAAAATTAAAAAAAAAAACAAAAAACACAAGACATTACCCTATGTTTGTTGCTGTTAGAAAAAAAAATTAGAAAAAAACAGAAATTTAAGTTTTCAAAACGTTACCTGATAGGTTTACCTTCAAAATTTACACTGATTTTTTCTCTATGGGACAGTTTGCTGGTCAATGAGAAAAAAAAAAAACACTTTCTCCTTCCATTCCAACTACCTCCTATTTCCTTAGTCCTATACCAGTCTCCATCCTTCAAACAGAGTGGAAAAAGTTTTCGTTACTCATATTCTTTCTTTTATAGTCAAAAATATTTTATTAAATTTAGAATGTCATAGAATTCTGTCTTTGCGGGTGTTATTGAATATTAAATAAAAGGTTAATGGAGGTTACAAAAAAGCAACTAGTTAGTGAAAAAGGTGAAATATTTAAAAATAAGGTTATAGTTATATTGATATGGATTAGCTCAGCATACTATCTGACATCAAAAATCAGTAGCTTTTTGAAAACTTGGGCCTATCGGACACATAGTAGAAGCATGGGACTTGGACATGGGTCATCTGTGGAAAGCAGCAGCTGCAGCCACAGCAATTGGAGAGGTTAATCTAGAGGAGGAGGAAACATGGGTGGAGGAGATACACACTAGAGGCCACATTGGAGCTGGCTAAGCTCCCTGATGGACCACCAGGTAGCCCTTATTTCTTTCCCATGAGGGACTCCTAAAGTTCAGGCAGAAAGCACTGTCTTTGCCTCAGTGGATAGTTCCTCTCCACAGGGGAGAGAAGCCATGCTGGCAACATTATATGATGGAATACCAGAGACACCAATTCAAAAGAATTCAGATTCTGTCATAGAAGTCTCAATTTCAGATCTAATGCTCAGAAGAAGATCCTACCTGTCTCCTTTATGAGGCTCTGATGACAAAAAAAAAAAAAAAAAAAAAGTCACTGATAAAACAAATGCTCTGAAAAGTTAACCCTGCTGGACATGTACATTAGGAAACCTCTTGACTATGATTCCTTTAAGGAATGAAAACTAACTCTCCTGAATTATGAGAATAATTGTAAAATACAAACACCGAAACTATTTCTAGGGATTTTCCTAGTTTAATTGATGTCATAAAGAAAACCCAACAAACAAAACCAAAAATATCATGAACAATCAATCACTTTACCACTCATGTGTCCCAATTCAAAGAGATTTCTGTCTTATTCCTGAGTATTTCATCAAGATATGATGAAAATGAAGGTCTTAAAATGTTTTAAGATCCTCTGAAAAGTGCCTTCCCATTTGGGAAGCAATTATGTGATTTTATACCTTAATTGAATAATTAAAAGACCCATGCAATATTTTGTCTAATTCTCCGTATCTTTGATCCCAAAAATAAAAGGGAAGATACTCAACTTGCATGGAAGTAGAACTGCTTTCATGTTCTAAGGTAAATGTAATTTGTAACTTTCTAACTATATCAAAAGCGTAAAGTGATCAGCTGTAAAAATTAAGCAAATCAACTTACCTGTATTTATTTTTATTTATTTTAAACACAGAGAGGGAGAGAAAGACACCAGGAAGGAAGAAAGGAAAGAGGGAATGGAGGAAGGGAAAGAAGGAGGGAGGGAGGAAGGAAGGGAAAGAATCACCAGCCCTTTTGCCACTGCAGAGGAACTCCAGACACATGTGCCACATTGTGCATTTGGCTTTATGTGGGTATTGGGGAACTGAATCCAGGACATCAGGCTTTGGAAACAAGTGCCTTGAACCATGGAGTCATCTCCCCAAACCTCAACTTACCATTATTAAATAGATGGAATTATACATCAAATTGTAAAAGAATACTTATTGGGAGAAAAGAATTTAACTTTACAGTCAAAAAGTTATATATTACTTTCTTCAAAATGCATCAGAAAAAGAATATTTAGGAAAATCAGAAATCAGCAGATTAGAAGCCGGGCGTGGTGGTGCACACCTTTAATCCCAGCACTTGGGAGGCAGAGGTAGGAGGATCGCCGAGAGTTTGAGGCCACCCTGAGACTACATAGTTAATTCCAGGTCAGCCTGTACCAGAAATCAGCAGATTAGAAACAATGAGAGCTTGTACTAAAATATGGGATGGACAAAAAAGGATGGATTCAAGGACTATTTAGAATGCTAAATGAACTAACACTATATTTTCTTACACAATTAGGTAGAGGAGGCAAGAAAAACAACATTAAGGACAAGTGTTCTAGGTTGGGTGTTTTCTGAGTATATGATGATAAGATAAAAGCATGGGGAAAATTAGTAAAGTCACATACAGATTAGAAGTAAAAGTATTTCTGCATTATTGTGTTGAAAACTACAAGACTGATTCCTAGCTTTTTTATATGTTACAGCAGCAAAAAAGGAGGAAATCCACTTTAGTTATACTTGAAGCTATCTTTAATTGATAGAAATTAAATTAATAGAAAGTTTAAAGATAATATTTCTCATAAGACCAAGTTATTCAAAGAAATATTCTTGTGATGGACTCCTGTTCCATCTCCCGGGAACTAGGAATCCCACAATGAACACCACATGGTGTGCTCATCTTCGAAGCACTCTCCCAAAATGCACGGAAAATAGATTTGAAGGAAAATAACTTCAACCAGACTTTCTGCTCAAGTTTCAACACAGAAACACAAACAGCCAGAATGAGACAGAAGTTATCATGCCATTTGAAAAGGCCTTTCCTTGCTCTAGTACATCTGTACATCCAACTTTATACATACACGTACATCTGATTACATAACATGGTAAATTCCAGAAAAGGCTTTAGTCTCATGAAAAAGGCAGATCATTTATTAAATTCATGAAGATAAAATCATTAGATTGAATTTTCTGAAGCATGATGTTAGGTATGGTTGAATTACCTATCCCAGTAAAAGAATAGTATTCTGTGTGTCATATAGTACTATGGGCTCACTTACTTTCACACATGCTAATGTTACATACTTCCTTTTTAGACTGAACATAGCAATTTGAAAAAAAAAAAGGCAAAAGTTGTCTGAGAACTCTCAGTATGTTGCTATGGTGCATGCTGCAAAGAAAAAGCTAATGGGCTCTCTACTTAATGTGATTAGAGCCATTATTGACATAATGCCAGGAAGATGCAAAGCCATTAGCATTACACTACAGCTCACTTTAGCATCCACTCAGATTTAGTATTTGATCCACAATTTTAATTTTGTTCTGCTCTATTCAAAGCTGCATTACACAAAATGCATAATTAAAAGCTGCTGTGATTCTCAGTACTTCTCAAATTAAAAACATAGCAAACATTTGTAGTTCTAATCCACTAGAAATTAATAAATCAAATAGTGCCTTTTATCCTCTCCCCTTTATGCAATTCAGATTGCAGGTTGGGAATACTTTTGCCTGTAACAGAGTATGCTACAGAAGGAGAGGATGCTCAAAGGGAAGAAAAGTCCCTCAACTGCTTACTGTAAACACACGTGAGAACCTGGAGGGCCTAGAAGCGCAGATAGCCTTATAGGTCTAAGCCCTAAGCCAGAAGGCTTTCTGTACAGAAAAATTTTAATCAATTCACCATAAATCCTTTTGATGCATTTTCCTTCATTAGCTCACTTTGTCAAGCATACACATGCTCCTAATTTAATTTAATCAAATGCACCATGTCTTTCTGTCAACAGTGAAGCAATTCCCATGTCCAAAAGATCTCCTATCAACATCCAACCCAGGACAGCCTGGAGGGGAAGCTGATGAGCAACAGGTTTATTTTATTCACCATTCAAAACTGATGGGGCTACCTCCTAAAGTCTGCCACCAGGAGCTGAGACACTACATCCATTTCTAATTCTGCTGCTACTGGAAGCCTTTGTCACTTAATAGAGGCTTATAATTCATTACAATAAAACAGCATATCCTCTCAGTGAGCAACAATTTCAGGCACATTCCAGAAGGGCTTAGTAATAGCTGCAGAGAAAAAAGGTGACTACATATCCAAACATAGATTCCATGCCACCCTTGCGCCTGTCCTCTGCACATATGGGATGCAGCAGCAAGATCTCTATCACCAGTTCTTCCTTCACAAACTTCAGCCTCCTCCTTTACGATGCTGCTGAAAACCCTCTTCATCAAGAAAATAATTCATAAAGCCCCTTGTTGACTTGCTTTTTACAAGTTGTGTGTTGTTTGTTTTTTTAAGAATTACTGAAACTTGATTTGACACAGTCTCCTACTAGTCTATAAGCTTCCAAAGGTCAAGAACCACAGGTTTGTCCTGTTCAACAGACTAACCTTACAACCTATAGTTCTGTCCTGCACATAGGATTATTTATTATACTTAATTAATATTCATTAAAATATTTTGTTTATTTTTACTTATTTATTTGAGAGTAGCAGTCAGATAAAGAGGCAGAGAGAGAGAGAGAGAGAAAAGAGAGAGAGACAAGGCCCACGAATGGATGTGCTGGGGCCTCTAGCCATTGCAGATGAACTCCATATGTGTGCGCCCCCTTGTGCTTCTGGATAACGTGGGTCCTGGGGAATCAAGTCTTGAACCGGGTCCTTAGGCTTCACAACAGGCAAGCGCTTAACTGCTAAGCCATCTCTCCAGCCAAATATTGTTTTTATAAAATATTTCATTTATTTCAGATTGAATGGAAGAGGGAGGGAAAGGGAGAGAGAGAGAGAGAGAGAAAGAGAGAAAGAATGGGTGTGCTAGGACCTGTAGCTGCTGCAAATGATGTCCAGACACATGAGCTACCTTGTGCATCTGGCTCTATGTGGGTACTGGAGAATCAAACCAGGGTTCTTTGGCTTTGCAGGCAAGTGCCCTAATGGCTAAGCCATTTCTCTTGCCCTAATCTCCTTCTTAAACATGCTATGCATGCTAAGTTATTGTCATTGTTTGGAGTGATTTACAATGATAATTTCATTCCTAAAATCATGTTCTTGCTTATATATAAACCAAATTTATGAAAGGTACAAAAACTTTCTATCATTCTCAGTGAACCCAATCACAGAAAAAAAATTGCCACATAGTCTCACTCATCTAAAGCACCTAACCTGAATCTACCCAAGATACCTTACATACCCAGCAAGCACCTCATGGACTAGACAACAGGATGGAGGGGGAGGGAGGGGAGGGCATCGAAGGGGTGGGAAACACTAATCTAGACCCAAATGGCAATGGTACCATAAAATTCTACTTCCTAAAAGGCAGACCAAATGGCTGAACCTTCACCAGTCCCTTACAGGAAACACCTACACCACAAGACACTGGAGAGGGTAGGATCAAGTCTAACCTAATCTTCTACATGTTCCCTCCCTTCCTCCCCTCCCCCCTACCTAACTCTTGTATATTAGTTATCTTTTTTCCTCATTTTCTTAGTGGGCACTGACCCGTGACTCCCAGTACCAGCATGAGGCTATCATTCACAATGAACTTTTGATCAGAGAAAACTACAAGGTTTCCTAAAAGAATGACAGATTTCTGTCAGCTTGATGATCCACCAAAGATCAGTGGTAAGACCCTACTGCTGAAGACTCCATATGCAGATGACACATAAGATGGAATGGCATGGCTGGAGGCCAGGAGAGAAGTCAGCCCCCAGACAGTCAGCGTGTCTAGTGCCAGAAGGTGCTACATGGGCAACTGGGAGAAATAACCAATATCTGTCCAAGCAACTCATGATTCAACCTACTTAGCAGCAAATAACCTGGTGTGATGCCCACACAAGTGCAATAGTGGCACACATCCATGGGGGGGGACCAACTGCTCTTGATTTGGCTAACTGATCCCCTCAGTGGTGTGGGACCCATAGCTGGAGCTAGGAAACAAGTCAGAACCATATCCAAACATAAGCCCACTCTCCAATATCAAGCTAGTATCAATCATGGGGTATAAGAGGGCCTACACCTATTAAGCTCTGTATTAAAAAAGTAAGGGTTATCTCATTTGTCCTGGTGCTAACTTACTCTCCGTTGGAGATTCTGCTTCTCTTTTTCAGATAGATGCAGATCCTAAGGAGAGAGCCACCCCATCATACCTCAATATGGAAAGTAAGGAAAATTGGCAAAACAAGCAAAGGTGCTGTTTTCCTGATGAACCAGATACCAGCACAAGGGGGAAGGAGACCAACACAGAGAAAAATCAACTCCTATCAAATCAGAGAGCCAGAGCCTCAGAAGCCCCCAACACCTCATCACTGAAGCAGACCAAAACTGAACCCAACATGGCTCAGGGAAATTTTGCAGAAGAGGGGTTGGAAAGTATGTCAGAGCCACATGTTGGGTCATGATATGCAGAGACATTTATTGTACCAATAACTGTGGGCTATCTCCACAATGCACGACCCATATACATCAACAATGAGGGGCCATAGGGGAGGGGATAGGTCACAGATGAGCCTAATAATGGTACCAAACTACCTGTATTTGCTGAATAGAAAACTAATAAAAAAAAAAAAAAACTTTCTAGTTTGTGGGTCTTACTACAATGTCCAAGTAGGATGAGTTGGAAGCACAGCAGCTTCCATTGGAGGGATAAAATCAGGAATGCTTAAGTGGAACTCTGATATTCAGTTGGAATGGAAATAGAAATGCACTATGCAGGTAGTTAAAAAAAAATGGGGGCTGGAGAGATGGTTTAGTGGTTAAGCACTTGCCTGTGAAGCCAAAGGACCCCAGTTTGAGAATCAATTCCTCAGGACCCACATTAGCCAGATGCACAAGGGGTCACATGCGTCTGGAGTTCATTTGCAGTGGCTGGAGGCCCTGGCGTGTCCATTCTCTCTCTCTCTATCTGCCTCTTTCTCTCTCTGTCTGTTGCTTTCAAATAAATAAATAAAAATGAACAAAAAAAAGAAATTAAAAAAAAATGGTACAGGCAGGCGCAACAGTCTGGAGTGAGTAGGCTAGACCTGTGTATTGACTCCTCCCACTGGCCAGGTCTGAGTTTCTTGTGCTGTCAGTGTGTGGGTGCGTGTGGCCCTCTGGAGTGAATAGACAAAACCCCTGTATCTGGACTCCTTCCACTTCCCCAGTCTAGGTTGCCTGCGCTGGTTAATATCCTGGAAGGCACAGCATGAAGTAGGCCAGATCCCTGTTCCCTTACTCCTTCTAGTCTCCTGGTCCTAGACCCATTGTGCCTTGCTCTGGGAGGGCTGGCGCCTGTGGGAGCTATGGAATCAGGCCTTTTGCTCTGCTATCTTGACTGGCCACTAAGTACCAACAACCCTGTTCAGCTGAGTCAGAGGGTGAATGGGCCAAAGGGCACAAAGTTGCTTCCCCCTCAATAAAATAAAGAGTCTTCCTAAAATGGGTAGACAACAATGCATAAAAGGCAATGAATGTCAGAAAACTTAAAGATCTTCACCAAGGATGCCTAGTCCTACTACAGAAGCCTCCAATGAAATCATACAGAAATCAACAGAAATTCATTTCCCAAAATGAAAACACAACAGCCAATGAGATCCTTATTAAAAAAAAAATACTGCTGAACTTGAAGCAAACTATCAAAGAACCAACAATCTTATCAATGAAAGTGAATAGAATCATCTCTTAGAGTGTTCAGCCTTTGACAGTAGGCTTAACTTGATTGAAGAAAATGTTAGAACCCTCCAAAGAGATATGAATAAATTGAAGGTAACTCAGGAAATACAATACCTCAACAACTGGTTGATTAAGCTTAATGAAGACTTGATCAAATGCAAGAATGAACTACAGGAAGCATCAAGAAAATCAGAATTCCATTTGAAATCATATCTCAGAAAAGAGATAGACATGATAAAAAAAATAACACAACAGAAAACAAAAATCAAACAGAATTTATATAAACCTGTCTAGCACCACTCATCAACAGAATTACTCATATGGAAGACAACTTTTGACCTAGAACATAAGACAGAAGAAATTGATCAGGAGGCCAAAAACTTTGCTAGGTTTAAAAAACTGAGTGAATGGAATATGAAGGAACTGTGGGACACTCGAAAAGAAACAAACATCTGGATAATGCACACACTAGATGGAGAGGATATCCAGACCAGAGGCACAGAAAATATACTCAATAATATTATTGAAGAAAAATTTTCCAAATCTTGCTAAAAAGAAGCCGTTCCAGATACAACAAGCCCACAGAACACCCAACAGGCAGGACCAAAGAAGAAACTCTCCAAGACACATCACAGTTAAAACTCTTGATAATGAAAACAAAGAGAGAGTATTAAAGCAGCAAGAGCAATTCATGGGCTGGAGAGATGGCTTAGGGGTTAAGCGCTTGCCTGTGAAGCCTAAGGACCCCGGTTCAAGGCTTGATTCCCCAGGACCCACTTTAGCCAGATGCACAAGGGGGCGCACGTGTCTGGAATTCGTTTGCAGTGCCTGGAGCACCCATTCTCCCTCTCTCTCTCTTTCTCTCTCTGCCTCTTTCTGTCTCAGCTTGTTGCTCTCAAATAAATAAATTAAATAAACAAACAAAATTTAAAAAAAAAGAGCAATTCACAACATACAAAGGCAATCCCACTACAGTAACATCAGATTTCTCAATGGAAACTCTGAAAGCCAGAAGGGCCTGGAATGTAACATTTCAAAGTCTGAAAAACTATGCCTTCCAACCCAAGCTACTAGTAAGAGGATCTCTCATAATGGATAGTGAAAGAAAAACTTACCATGAAAAAAGTCAACTCTATGATTATATGAACACATATCCAAACCTACAGAGAATACTTGAGGGAATACTCCACACAGAACAGTAAAAAAAAAACAGTATCAGGATCCAACAAGAAGATCACCTTCTTAAGAAGCAATGGTGTTAGCTCTTCCTTGAAGGTCTGGGAAAATTCAGCAGTGTATCCATCTGGGCCTGGGCTTTTTTTTTAGTTGGGAGATTTTTGATAATTGTTCGGATCTCCAAACTTGTTATAGATCTATTTAAGTGATTAATCTCATCTTGATTTAATTTAGGTAGGTCATATAAATCAAGGAAATCATCCATTTCTTTCAGATTTTCATACTTTGTGGAGTATATGCTTTTATAGTATGTCCCTATGATTTTTTTTAATTTCCCTGGCATCTGTTATGATGTTACCTTTTTCATCTCTAATTTTATTTTAATTAATTAATTTATTTATTTGAGAGCGACAGACACAGAGAGAAAGACAGATAGAGGGAGAGAGAGAATGGGCACGCCAGGGCTTCCAGCCTCTGCAAATGAACTCCAGACGCATGCGCCCCCTTGTGCATCTGGCTAACTTGGGACCTGGGGAACCAAGCCTTGAACCGGGGTCCTTAGGCTTCACAGGCAAGCGCTTAACCGCTAAGCCATCTCTCCAGCCCTCTAATTTTATTAATATGTGTCTCTTCTCTCTTTCTTTTGGTCAGATTTGCTAAGGGTTTATCAATCTTATTTGTCTTTTCAAAGAACCAACTCTCTGTTTCATTAATTCTTTGGATTTTTTTGTTTGTTTCTATTTCATTAATTTCTGCCCTAATCTTTATTATTTCTTCCCATCTACTGATGTTTGCTTTGCCTTGTTCTTCTTTTTCCAAGGCTTTAAGGTGAAGCATTAGGTCGTTTATTTGTGACCTTTCTAATTTCTTAATATAGGCACTTAAAGCTAAAAATTTACCTCTTAGAACTGCCTTCATTGTGTCCCAGAGATTTTGGTATGTTATGTACTCATTATCATTTGACTCTATAAATTTTTTGATTTGCTTCTTGATTTCTTCATTGACCCATTCATCATTTAGTAGTGTACTGTTTAGTTTCCATGATTTTGTGTATGCTCTATAGCCTTTCTTACTATTGATTTGTAGTTTGATTCCATTGTGGTCAGAGAAAATGCAAGGAATTATTTCAATTTTCCTGTATTTGTTAAGATTTGCTTTGTGTCTGAATATATGGTCTATTTTATAGAATGTTCCATGTGCTGCTGAAAAGAATGTATACTCTCCAGCATTTGGATGAAATGTCCTATATATATCTGTTAAGTCCATTCCTTGTATGACCTCATTTAGTCCAGATGCCTCTCTGTTTATTTTTTCCTGGGATGACCTGTCAATTGATGAGAGTGAGGTGTTGAAGTCACCTGCTACCACTGTGTTTGGTGTTATTTGTGACCTTAGTTCTAATAGTGCTTGTTTGATGAATTTGGGTGCCCCATGTTAGGCACATATATGTTTAGGATTGTAATGTCCTCCTGTTGGAGTGTGCCCTTAATCAATATAAAGTGACCTTCCTTATCTTTCTTGACTAATGCTGGACTGAAGTGTACCTTGTCAGATATTAGGATAGCAACCCCTGCTTGTTTTCTAGGCCCATTTGCTTGGAACACCATAATAGTACATAACACAAGTAAGCAGCTAACCCCACAAAACACCTCATAATGGCAGGGATTAATTCAAGGCTCACAGTAATAACCTTAAATATTAATGGTCTTAAGTCACCCATCAAATGACACAGACTGTCAAGATAGGTAAAAAAATTGGACCCTTCTGTTTGATGACTTCAAGAAATCCACATCACCACTAAAGATAGATACTTCCTGAGGGTAAAAGGTTGGAAAATAATATTCCAAGCAAATGAAAATAAAAAACAACAACAAGCAAGTGTTGCTATATTAATATCTGATAAAATAGACATGCAGATATAACTGGCAATATGGAGGGTAGGGCTTGGGGTAAGGAAAAGGTTGGAGGGGGTACACAAAATCTGAACCCAAATTGAACTGGTACCATAGAATCTTATATCCTGGAAATCACTAAAAGGTGGAATACTCAAGTGGACCTTAGAGGAATCACCTGAATTGAAGGGTCCTGGAGAGAGTGAGATGAACCTAAAATTTCTTGTTTCTTTTCTTCTCTGGAGTTTTGTTTCTTCTTTTCCCTTGATGCTGGCCTGTAATTCCCTGTACCACCAGGATGTGGTCTACATCCACAGTGAGCTATTGATCAGAGAGACCTACTAGATCTCCCAAAACAAACAAGACAGACTTCTATTAGAACACTTGATTACCAACCAGAGGTTAATGGTAAGAACCTACTGCTGAAGTCATCAAACACTGTTTACACTAACCATGGAGAGACCTGGTTTGAATCCAGAGGAGAGCCAGTTTCCAGATAATAAGCCCTTCTAGTGCTGGAAGGTGCTACTTGAGCTACCAGGGGAAAGTGGCCAATATCTGTCCAAGGAACTCAAAGTCTAAGCAACTCAGAAGCAAACAACTTGACGTGATGCTCACACAAGTGCAATAGTGGCATATAACCATGATGGTTAACCGACTGCTCTTGGATTGCCTAAGGAAAGGAAACCGTATCTGGAACTGGCAAACAAGTCAGAATCACATCCAGATAATGATTCTGCTTCCCATGGTCAAGCTCCCACTAACCTTAGAATATAAGAGTGTATCTAAACCCTTTTAATTCTCTCTAAATTAATAATGGTTCACTCTTTGTTGGAGAATCTACTTCTCTTTTTCAGGTGGAAACTAGACTTGAGGAGATAACCCAGTGCACTCCACCCTGGCCCCTACTGAATCCATAGAGGAATTGGAAAATGAGCAAGAATGCTGCTCTTTTAGTTAAGCTGATATCAGCACAAGTGTGATGGAGAAAAATACTGAGGACACCTCAACAGCTACCAAACCAGATATTCAGATGCTCCTAAGTGCCCATCACTCAGGTAGACTTAAAATATTCTCAGCATGGCTTGGGGAATTTTGCAGAAGAGGAGACAGTAAGATTGTTAGAGCTACAACTTGGGACATTTTATACAGAGATATTACCTGTCCCCTATAACTGACTGCTGTCCCCATAATGCATGACCCACAATCCCCATGAGGTTGACCTGCATTCCCAATAAGAAAGGCCTGTTCAGAAAAGGGGCAGGGAGGAGGGAAAGGATGGTACCAACATGTGATGTTTACATACAAAATAAATTCTTATCTAATAATGAAAAAAGAAAAAAAATGGTACAAACAAAGACCTCTCCCAGAAGAACTGGCAACATTATACAATTTCAGAATGCCTTTATAGTATCTTCCATGCCTAGTATGTGCTTTTAAAAGATAAAATTTCTTGATAAAAACACAACAATTAAAAACAAAATAAGGCTAGATGGATTTCTCAATGGTTAAAGCCACCTGTTTGCAAAGCCTAATGGCCCAAGTTCTACTAACTGGCACAAGTATCTGGAGTTTGTTTTTAGTGGCAGGAAGCCCCAGCTTGTCCATACTCACTCTTCCTGTCATCATATTTCTCTCTGCCTCTATCTCAAATATATAAATAAATTATTTAAAAAAATGATTTCCTATCCGTAATTTTCTTAACAAACCAGCCTTAACATGTGTAAGCAGCAGTCATGAACATCTCATCAAGACTGTCTGTTGTTATTGTCACACTTGAACATTTTTTCAAGAAACAGTTACTCTATCAATTTAGTGACTAGGTTCTTGTCTTTAAGGTGTTTATGATTTGCCCTTTCCTAAATAAAACAACAAAAACTAACAAAAAGTTTGCATGATTTAGTTGTAGTTACCAACACATTTATAAATAGAGCCCTTGACTATGAGACACTTGGAAAATCTAGACAATTTTCTTATGACCTTCAAAAATAAAGTTAACATATGGAAATATAATTATATTTTTGTCTCAGTTTCAATATTATTATAGAATTTTCCATATATATATATATATATGTGTGTGGGAATATATATATATATGTATAAATATACATATACATATACATATATATTTTTAAATTCAATGTGGTAGTACATGCCTATAATCTTAGCACCTGGGAGGCAGAAGGATTACCAAAACTACAAGCCAGCAAGATCAACATACTGATTTTCAGGCCAGCTAAAACTACATAGATGAGATGGGGGAAAGGTAGGGAGGAGGAGAGTTGGTAATAGGGAGACAGACAGGCAGAGATCTACTATACTTATTTGTGTTAAGAGTACTGATTTAGGAGGTGATTTCCCTAATGTTATTCCTGAAAGACAGATCATCCAACCCCACTGTAGACTTGGAAGGACGAGTTCCTAGTTTGGAAGTGACTGACTCCCAGAGAAACACTACTTTTGCTCTTGGTAGATACCTGACCCCAAGGTGAACACAGCACATCTTTTTGTAGGTGCTTAGGAGGAATCATTTCTCTTTAGAAAATGGTTTTGGTGGGCCCTTGCTTCTTCCCAACTCTGCAAACAGATGACAGGAGTAACCAGGTAGGAAAAAACACCAGCTGCATCTGGTTCATTGCATCATGAGGTCATTTGTTTCATGGCTCTTGATATTTTATGTCCTTTCTTCTATGGACTTGAAATTTGTCTTCCTATGAATTTCAGTCCTTTGAGGTATTAACAGAATCAGCCTGCTTCCTGGTCCAAGTGAAAGGCCCCACAGATGGGAGGAGGAGACTCCATTCTGCAGGCTATCCTCCAGACCAAGCCTTGTCTTTGTCTTCTTGTGATCATCTTATGGCTTGTCAGTAGCCCCTTCAATGCCTGGGTCACTTCTGGTGGTTCTTTAATAAATAGTGTCAGAGTAAGGGAATATTTATCTTAGAAACATCTTTAACACAAAGTATAAGATTAAAGGACAGAAGTATAGACCATCAATTGTACATATACAGATTATCTTCAAAAATATGGGCTCCACATTAACTACAAAGGTGCTGGAAAACATTTGTAAGTCACAAAATAATGTCATGGTCAAAGAAGGCCATTAGCTTCAAATAACTACCTGTGGCTTCCTGAATTGTAAGCTCTCTGAAAGATCTTCCAGCTGACAGAGGAGAAGACCATGGTACTGATAACAGAAGACCAATACACAAATGTAATATCAATTCATATGAACCAAAGGACTCAACACAGGAAAATCTGGTTGCTGAAAACTGAGTTAGAATCAAAGTTAGAACCAAAGGGCATTGCAAAGATACATTCATACTACTTCAACTGACCTGAGTCAGGCCACAGAATGTAAAACCTAGGAAAGTTTTTGAGTGTTCTAAGGATATTCCCATCCAAGCCATATTATTAAAATTTTCAAACATCTAAAGTTGAAAGATTGTATGGAATTCATATCTACCATCTAAATTTTACAATTATCATTTCATTATGTTGCTTGAGAAAGTCTATGTATCACTGATCAGCATCAGACAAGTTATCTAATTCACAGTTTCAGAGGAATAATTCTTCATACTGCTGGATTAGCAGTCATTTCAAAAGTATTGATACTAATTTTTCAAGGGTTTAATTTAGACTAATATAATCTTACTTGCATTTTGAAGCCTAAATTCTTTATGTACTTTGGGTAGAATATATGGTAGATTATTTATGTTTATTCTAATGGCTTAATATAACGATAGTAAAATGTTATCTGTAACATGTTAGCCTTTGGAATAGAATTTAGTTTTGACAGTTTTCAAAGGTTTCTAAAACCCTGAAAATTTTATGTGAGCTGTGTCCTACATGTATCAGCATGTTATTATAAAATAATGGTAGCTGCTAATGTCAATACAGTGCTTACTATGCAGCAGGTGTCATTGTAAGTGCTTTGCATATTCTAGCTCTTTCAACATATTTTGTACCTTCATTAAAGAGGTCCAGTTCATATTACTACCTTTGTTTGAAAGAATAAACATAGCAAATGGAAGATCCAGAGGGCTCACAGGGCAGATGTGAAATCAAATCCCAGTAACCAAGAGCCGCAGACACAGAGGCCTCCCAGATACTGCCTCTTCATTGGACACAATCCAGTGCCTGCCTCAGACCTCTTGTGTAGGTCACCACCATTGCCGATGCTATGCTAATCTACAACCCGTTTCTTTTCTTTTGTCTAAATTTTTTACTTACTTATTTGCACATGTGTGTGTATGTGTGTGCACACATGTGTGTGACATGCACACTTGCTTTAGGGTCTCTTACTATTATTGCAACTCTAGCCTGTCTGGCTTTATGTGGATGGCTAAGGAATTGAGTTGAGACTGGAAGGCTTTCAGCCACTGAGCCATATCTCCATCCCCTAAGTGGTTATTTTCATTTCAGAAACTGAAGTCATGCTTGATTTCAATGTAAGTTCTTTGAAGTCAACAGAGTTTGTTTCTGAGTAAGACAAAATGTATAAAATACATTATGTTTATAATGTCTGTTGAAAAAGAAATTAATATGCTACCCTTCAAAATACATGCAGTCCAACTTGCAAGAAGGTATGTGAGTATGGAAGTATGACCTCCGTGACAAAATGAGGACAATAATGTAAAATCACGACTGACTTCATGAATCATTGTGAGAATTACATATGATAACCATACTTCCGAACTATCTGAACTGTAATGAGCATTCATTAAATGTTAGATATAGACACACGTAAAATGCTGTGTGCAGTACATGCTAGACACTAAAAAATGCTGCCAGTAATACTGTTGACAATAACATAAGATCAATATTGTCAGTGACAAAGTAATATTTACTGACACCATGGGGCATTACAGATCCGTATTTTTGTTTTAATGTTTCTAAAGTACCAATTTTACTCTTGTCCAAACATAGCCTTCTAAGAGACTGAAACATAAAGAATATTTCTCATCAAATCATGATGATAAAATAATACCATGGCAGATTTAGCAGAAACATTTAACTTATAAATAAGTCAAATTGTTATTAACATAAGGTCTCTGCTATCTGTTAGATCTACTGTGTCAACCCAACCGTGTTGGCAAACATTTCAAATTCTGAGCTCAAAACTCAAACTGAAAGTGAAAAAAAAATTCTTCTTACATTGAGTGACACAAGAAGGAATTATGGTCTATATTTTCACAGCTCATATTGTGTGTTAGCACTGATGAAGGGAGTGCGAAAACTGACTCCTCTATTCTAGCTCTCCACAGTCATTCATTAAAATCAGTAAGGATGATGAGACATGAACTCTTTCTGGCTGGTGAACTCCATGGCCTGCAGATAAGTTATGAAATCTGCTAACTCTAACTCCAGAGCTATCTGGCAGAACAAGGATCCCAAGAATTAAGCAAATCTTCGCTCTCTGCTTCCAATTTAAGTGAAGAAGCAGAGAGATCAAGCTCTCTAGCATTACTACATTCAGATCCAGGGGTTCTTGGGCCAGACTGGTGCTTAAAGAGAACAGCAATGGAGTCACTGATCCTCTTAAGATGGCTGTAAGTGGAAAGTCATGCAGAAGACCAGGGCACTTCCTTGGTCAGCCATCAGTGCACCCAGGTGTCACTAATAAGGGACAAATCATGTGACTGGACCATTTACTCTTTGCAGGTACAAATAGCAATTTGCTGTACATTTTTAGTTACACGTATATTTCCCTCACCATGCCTGACAGCATGTAAAACAAAGAAGTTCCATTTGAACACACAAAGGCACTTATCAGGGCTCAGTGGATCTCAGCACCACACTTTCTGAAAGGATTGATCATGGTGTAGTGGGAATAGCACAGGAAATGGACAACTGTGTTTTCCCCTGCTAATAGGATAACTCAGCTTCACAGTTAGAGAGAGAGAGAGAGAGAGAGAGAGAGAGAGAGAGAGAGAGAGAGAGAAGGAGAGAGAGAGAAGAAAAAAGAAAAGAGTATGCTATCAATAACCTTGAGCCACTGAAAAAGGCATTTGCTACTGAAATCATGACAGACTTGTCCTGACACAAGCAGCTGAATGTATTTCATTCCTTATGCACTATTCCCTTCCTTTCATTTCTGTCATTTTCCTGCTCTCAAATCATGAGTATCTGTGTGGTTTTCTCAGATACAAGATTCCAGTGCTGTAAAACAATGTGGTTTTTGGCTGTGAGTGAGCAATCCTGTCCTTAAACAGCTGCTAAACAGGACTACATCCAGACTTCCTAAAATTTCAGTGTAACATATTTCATAACAATTAGCAATGGTTACATGGTATACTCAGTAGATGCAGTGAAATAGGAGGTTATAAATCCTCAGAAATGAAAATATTAATTTCACACTCTGTCGCAGATATAGCTAACTCCAATGCTATTACAGGATCAAGAATATCAAAAAGTTATCTGCTTTAAGTCAAATTCCAGCCAGTACATATGCACATAAGCATCTTGTTTTGAAGGATAATTTCTTTTTTTTTTTTTTTCGAGGTAGGGTCTCACTCTAGTCCAGGTTGACCTGGAATTCACTATGAAGTCTCAGGGTGGCCTCGAACTCATGGCAATCCCCCTACCTCTGCCTCCCGAGTGCTGGGATTAAATGTGTGCGCCACCACGCCCAGCTTTGAAGGATAATTTCTATACTGAACCAACAAGTTGGAGTAAAAGGGAAGCTTCACTTATATAAAATTGCCTATACAATGGTTCCTGAGCCAAAAACTCAAGAGAAGTCCATGATTGAATGATGCTTTGGCTGTCAGATTCCTAGTGTTTATCTTCAAACATCATCCAATACTAAGCACAAGCAGGCTGCTCTAGACACAGTGAGTGCTTAATAAATCTTGTTTGATAAAGCAAACAGGAAAAGAAACACCTACCTGGTTGTCTTAGCCAAATTTTGAACAACCTCTTGATTTTGCCTAGTTTACCCAGGAGAATGTGTCTGTGATTAACGTCTTAAATTGGCATCAATTCTTCTCTGCTTTGGTGTCAAGTCCCCTTTACACTAAAGCACCTCCCATTGACTCCTTTCTCTCAACCTCCTGTTAATTTCTGAACAATATGCAGTTTTACACCACAGAAAAAGCAGCACAGTAGCTGGTGTACGGATGTGACAGAATGTTTTTATTCCATCCCCGAAACAAAAAAAATTCCCTGTTTTTGACACACTGGAAAATGTACAGCCAGAGAGTGCTCGAGGCGAAGATGCCACCCCAGCCTTACATCTGTCTGCTTTCATTTGTCTACAACTGTGCTTATAGATAAAACAAGCTTTCCAGATGTCATCACAAGCAGGGCTCATATGCTGACTTCACTGAGACACCACTGTTGGCTGCCAGAATAACAGAGTTGTAAAACTAAAATATTTAAACTATGAGCTACTCAACACAACTCTGAATGTCACACAGGATCCTATTTCAGCATTAATTAATGTACAACCCAATAAAATAATCATGTGTTAAAAACAGAGTTGGCTGGCATGCAAGTGGATCTAATTTTCCTTTCCCCAGCTGTTCCAGAGGCATATAGCAGCAGCAGGAAGACAGTTCTGGAGTAGTTATTTCTATGAATGGACACCTTCTCCTGCACTTCAGCTTCAGGATCTACCTCTTCCTGTGTAAGGTCCTACATGTTTGCACTGCTTAAAATAGACACAATGAACAAAAGCAATATAGCCGACATAGACTATAAAGACATTTCCAGTCAGAGGGGAAGACCAGTGACAAGTGATGAGGATGATTACTAAGAAGCATTGTTATAAGCATCCCAATTTGAAGCTTGGTTTCAGGCAACAAGGTATCAGGGAGCTTGAATGTTTGAGAATGCAATATGCCTGTGTTATTAATGACAACCACTGTATGAAAAAAAAAGATGGCAGTTGTCTCATAAGGTCTCTTAACAAAAATAGAACTCATGGCTCCTGTGTCTGCTGACTTCCTCAAGTAGAAGCACCTACATTTACACAAACGCACATGCCCAACACGTGGACAATAGTTTTGTTTTTCTTTTTCCTTAACCTACATAACAATTTAGTCTTCACTAAGAGAATCCAAGGGAGCTTAGTTCTGGTCTAAATGCCTATTCCTTTTTTTAAAGAAACTATTTACTTATTTGCAAGCAGAGGGAAAGAGAGAGAGTGAAAAAAATGATAATGGCTGCACCAGATCCTCTAACTGCTGCAAACAAACTCTAGATGCATGCACCACTTTGTGCATCTGGCTTTATATGGATATTATTGGATCAAACCTGGGTCATTAGGATTTGCAGGCAAGCACCTTAACTACTGAGTCATCTCTCCAGCCCTCAATGCCTATTACTAATAACAGTTAATACAATTGCTCCACATTGGAAAAAGACACTGATCCCCAGGCACACAAAACTGCAAATCTCCAACTAACTTGAGTCTTCCTTTTGCTCTACTAATCTTTTGCAGCCTAGTGGCATTTTTTTCTAAACTTGGGTCAAGCATGCTCATTAAGAACCCAGGATTGATTCCCAGTACAGTCCTTAGACTTTTCAAGCAGGCACCTTAACTGCTAAACCATTTCTCCAGCCCAGAGAGGGTCTTGATACAGCATGAATTCCATGAAAATGTTGTGATTACTATGTATTACTATGCATTTTTAAGTGTAACATATTTTGTAAATGTAAATTGCTATTTATAATTAATAAATATATTCATAAGCAACTAAAAAAACAAAAACATGCTCATTAAGCATCTGCTACTTTGAAACCTGTTTCGTGGGTCATATTTTGTTTCAAAGGCCAAACTCATCTCATGACCTTCTGGAATTCTTGCTTAATTTGACAAAAGACCAACAATGTATTAATCCAGTCCAGGCATCACATGCAGCCTGTCAAGACTGGCTCTACAGCCCTCTGGGCACATTGCATGTTGCTGGAGCTTACAAAAACAAAAAGTATGTTCCAAGTAGTCTGTAACAACTCTCTGTCTACTATTGTACTTCCAAAGCACAGTGGAATAAAACATTGCTTCTGAAGATTTTCCAGGGAGACCATTTACTGTGACAGAAAAGGAATAATATCCTTTACTCTCCTACCAGCCTGAGTGTTCCCATCTTATCTTAAGTTAGTCATGTACAAATCTGAAAATAAATCATTCCCAAGTATTTGAGATGAACAGAAGACCTCAGCAGTCTTCCTGTGTGATGTGTTCCCACTCTGCTCTAGGATGGATGTCTGTGTAAGCAACACAGGGAGAGTCAAAGCAAGCTGCCATGGAGGTCTGTCTACCTCTTCCACTCCTATTCAGCAAGAATGGAAAAAGCCACAACAGCAGGAAGACGAGAGTGTCAAATTTCAGCTATTTCTAAGTGCTGGGACAGCAGTTATACCTCATGAGGTAAGAAATACAGTACCATGCATGGTTTCGAGGACTCAATTTTCCTTCACTTGAGATTAGGCTGAATGTTTTGGGGCAAAGAAAATCACTACACTACACTGCATCACAATCCCCTACACCAACATGAATATGTGCCCATTTTATTATCTTTTCAGTACTAGGGCTGGATACAGTCATCTGATAGAGTCCCTTTGTAAAACTATTTTGAGTGATGCTTAATTAATCTAGCCTGATTTATTAGCTCTTTGCCACAATACCTTCCAATAAACATCTATGGAAATTCTGAGCTAACCATTTTCCTCTGTCCTTTAAAGTTTTCCAAATTTTCTATAGTGAATGCAAATTATTAAATGATTACAATGTGAGAATTCATGTGGCATCTTTAATCTCATTTTTGCCTGTTAAGTCCACTGGGAAATCTAGGAAGTGATTCTTATGGTCCCACTTTACAGATGAGAAAAGAGATGAGATGCCTTTTTGCTAGTGGAAAGAAAGAACATGAGTCTGCGGCTAAGGTAGGTTACCTAAAGATCTGCTGGAAGCTCAATCTGGTGTCATTCATCCTCTCTAAGGTACAAAGCAGGAAACAGAAGTGCAGCAGTTTTTAGCCTGTTAGTTAAGTGACAGCAGATTCTGAACAGTGAAACCTGAAGATGACAGTGTAACTCAAAGGTCCATATCTGAATACAATTGCATCGAAAATAACCCATTTAACAATCCAGAAGTTCTGATGTATGTTTTATAAAAATGTATGAGAGTACTAAAAGCCATGGAGAGCCATAACTTTGAGCTGCTTCATTTGTTTCTCTTTTATTACAGTCCTGCATGGTGGGCACAAGCTCCTCATTGAAAAGCGAACATTAAATCTTTATTCTAAACTGTTTTAGCAGAACGATATTAATAGTTGAATATTATTTTGTCTGACTGATAAAATACCATTCAAATAAGACCAAAGAGAGCACTGAACCCTGGTGAAATTCTAGCAGACAAAAAGTGATAAGCTGTCTTCAGTAACAATTTCTTATCCTTCTGAAGACTGGTAACATTGCTATCTATGTCTCTGTGAGCCCAAAGCTCACTTTCTAGAGTGAAGGAGGATCTTGAGGTCTCCTTCATAGGGAAAGAACTCTATGAAATATATTCCTTCTCTTTTTTCCATGTTTTTTTTCAGTCTTTCCTAATGCAGGATCAATAAGGAAACTGTTTTGTTTACATGTATATGTTACCATCAATAGAAAAACAGGATAAGATTTAAGTTTAGGATACAGGGTGTGATGCTGGAAAACATTCAACAGTTCAATCCAGCAAATTCCTATTCTTCTATTTATGATCCTACCTTTCAAACCTGCTGCTTTATTTTTGTACTACCAAACTGTCTACTGTACACAGTATATAGGGAAGTTAATTCAAAACCATCACAATGGTCATTTCTAATTTTTTATCAATGGATTATGTTCCCAACCTAGTGTATATATATATGTGTGTGTGTGTGTGTGTGTGTGTGTGTGTATAATGTGTCTCTATAGTATATATACAAAGGTTGACAATGAATGTCTTAAGTCAGTTGTGTTCCACCTTACTTTATGAGACAAGGTCTCTTACTGAATCCACAGGTCATCAATTGTGCTAGGTAAGCTGGTCAACAAAAGGAGTGATCCTCCTGTCTCCACTTCCCCAGCTATGGAATTCCAGGCACATGCCACCACATCCAGAATTTTACATAGGTGCTAGGGATCCAAATCAGGTCCTCACACTGGTGTGACAAACCATTTATACACTGAGACATCACTTCTATTTATCTTGATGCCACCAACATCATAAAAAATAAAATATATCAACAACCTATAAAATAAGGACACATTTCTTGCTTTTAATATCTTTCTAAGTAATCAAATGACAATAATGGGTCTATACTACAACAAAGCAAGCAGGATTATATTTAATTGAAAAATTACACCGAACCAAGCTTAAACTTACATGTACAAATGTAACCATGAGAAATATTCACTGTGTTTTAGGGAGAAACAATTTTTTTGTAACTGGCAAATGAGTGAATGACTTGGGTACTGTACTGACTATATGCTTCTACAAAAGAAAATGCTATGGAAGAAGCATTTACAAAATATTTGAGACCTGATACTGCTCATTCCACCCTCCTTAATTTTTAGCTAATAGAAAGCAAAGATTTAAGTCTAAACTGGCTCAAAACTAATTATAAAAGATAGAGAGGAACAGGGAGAAAAAATAAGAAAGAAAGAAAGAAAGAAAGAAAGAAAGAAAGAAAGAAAGAAAGAAAGAGAGAGAAACAGAAAGGTAATAACTTGACAGGGATGAGTGTTTTTTTAAAAAAATAAATTGAAATATTGCTGGGTAGGTATGATCAAAGTGACACAATATTTTGGTAATCTAATCATGTCTACTTATTACTAATTACACTTTTCCAAAATATTTAGCATGCCTATTCAGTATAAGCTATTGTATTAAAATATTAGATTAAAAAACTACCATAGTAACTTTGTAAGCCAGAACTGGCAAACATATATGATTCACATAATTCTCAGTTCTCAATGAACAATAATTTTAAGAAACTAATGAGGTACAATTAATTTCAAGAACACACATACTACAATATTCTCACAACATTTAATTTTTAAATGTAAATATAAAATTTTCATAGTACTTTAATTTACTTTTTGTTCAAATTCCTTTAAATTGGTTACTTTTCCTTTACAACATTTCTCTGTTCAGTACAGAATACTTGAAATGTGGCTATGCACCCAAGGAAATCAATTTAATTTTTTAAATAAAAACTTAATTTTTATTTATTTGAGAAAGGGAAAGCAAGAGAGAGAGAAAGAGAGAGAGGAGAGGAGAAGGGAGGGGAGAGAAGAGGGAAAGAAAGAGGACAGGGGAGAGGAGAGAAGAGGAGAGGGGAGGGGAGAGGGGAGAGGGGAGAGGGGAGGAGAGGGTAGGAGAGGAGAGGAGATAATAGGCATACCAGGGCCTCCAGACATTGCAAACGAATTCCACACCCATGTTTCACCTTGTACATCTGGCTTACACGGGTCCTGGGGAATTGGATATGGGTACTTTGGTTTTCCAGGTAAGCTCCTTAACCAATAAGCCATCTCTCCAAGCCAGGAAATCAATTTTAAGAAAATGCTCGCCAGTGATCAACTATGTTACTGACCACTAGACAGATTTGGAGCTCCCTTGCTTTTATCAAAATATCTCATAGCAGAAATTAGAAATGAGTGATTAAGCCACTTTGATTTCATCTAAGTCCTATTTTGAAGGATCAAAGCATGGACTTAGAAAAAGCACTTATTGCCAGAAATATTAATATAGGTAAATGAAACCTCTAATCTTACTACAAAAAATATACACAAACTGGATTCTTCTAACACCTATTCCCAACCAGGGAATCCTAATGGATTTTTAGAGTCAGAAAAGGTCTCAACTGCCATATCTGACCACATCCAGATATATTCAGCAACCTAAAGTTAAAAGCCATAAATTAAGAACACTTCTTCAAAATATAATGTTAAAATTTTTAAATATTGTAAATTTCTAAACATATGTTGGGATGTATAAGAGGGACCAAATCCTTCCTTCATTGAGAAATTTATTAACTATCTACTACAAATATGGCAACATGCTAGGAATGAATAATACTGAGCCAGTTCTTCATGTCTGAAGTGGCCTCCTTCCCTCCCTTCTTTAGTTAATAAAAATTCAAGACATGGCTACAATGAAGGAGGAACTTAAAACACAAAGCAAGACCCTCAAGGAACTTATGTGTTTTGATATAAGAGGTGGGCACAAAGTGGAGAAAAGGCATGGCTATTGGTACAGGCAAAGGGTACAGCATTCTCTATCTCTGTAAAGTAGGCCCAGAAGACTTTCTAGCATAGCTGAGTCCTGAACCATGTTGGTGGTTGGAGAGTAGGTGCATCTGGGTAGAGCATCAGTGAGGTAAAGACATGGAGGAAGTGAAAAAGTAGTGTGTTTAGAGCAAGCAAATAAGACAGAAGCGTGAGGAATACAAAGAAACTTGATGAGACATGAGGGTGCAGGGGACAAGTTCATTCTTCTCACCACTCAACAAGTATTTACTGACCATATACTTTATGTTTGGCTTTGGTCATTGGGGATACAACAGTGAATGAAATGAAAAAAAATTACCTATTCTGGTGAAGCTTAAAATTATAGATAAATAATACAAAATACAATATAAGTAACAGAAAAATAACAGATAGAAATAGACACAATATGTGCCTAGTACAATTCAGTGGTAACATGTATGCTTAGTATGGATGGGGCCCTACATTGAATAGATCTCCAGCAGAAGACACACACACACACACACACACACACAATTAATATGTGACCTATACCTAAAACGAAGAAAAGACAAAGTAAGGAAGAAAAGGCGGCTCTGAAATACTGGGGGGTAGGTAGCAGCTAAAATTTCAGATACAGTAGCCAGAAAAATCTCATTGAGAAGATTTCTAAGTTTTAAGCACTTCAGGGAGAAGAAAGAAAAAAGAAGTCAGTGTGGCTGAACTTGGGTGAGTTTAAGAGGGAGAACAACATGATGTGGACATAGAGGAAAGGAGATAGAGACATGAGCCTTTTCCATTTGGGTCACGATTTTGGCAGGTCATGTGGAAGAGTTTGGACCTTCCCTCAACCTAGGAGAAAGCCACTGGACTTCCTTAGCAAGCATGACCTTCCAAGAATTGGAAGAAAGTAATAATTAGAGGCTAGAATGATAGGAGAATGTTACAGATTCTCATGGGGAGGAAATTACTAACATTTGAATATGGTGGAGACAGGTCACAAACTTTTATCTAAACCATTACCAAATACTAGCCTGGGATGACTATTGGTTTATCCTAACTATACTTTCTTGGTCTAACATGACAGTAAAAGGAGAAAAATCAGCAGCACATGTTACCCAGTGTTGTATACACTCAAGATAATTTGAAATTGATTTTTTTTTTTTTCTATTCCACATGGTGGGTCCATTCCTAAGTCATGCAATCATTTATCCAAGGTTTGGGAGAGGAAAGCAGAGACTACTGTGCACTCAATTAGATCATGTATTCAAAAGTACCAATGTAGTGGTGTGAATGTCACTCTCACCAACAACTTATTTGCTAGGGCCCAAGTTAACAGAGCTTGTGCCCTTCATGAAGCACTTTGCCAAAGTGGCAAATGGGCTGAATTTAGCTCAGGTCTCTCTTATGAGGCCAAAGCCATATGCTCTGGTTTCAGCTGCATATACCTAAAAGGGCACTTTCTCAAATTTCTATGAAGGCTAAAAGTGGACTAGATATGGCACACTGGGCCTGAACATTTGCCATTTAGCCTTTTATCCCAGGCTCCCAAAAGACTGATAACAGTCAAGTCCAATTCATCAAAACTGAGTCCTTGTAGGACATGTCTGACCCACAAGAGTACCGTACTGTTCTGGACTACAAAGGCTTTGAGAGAAGATTCTGTTATCCTTCTTTTCTTGGTAAACATAATGGTGCCAGATCCCGGAATTTAGTCATTTAGTTTATTTGTTTAATTATTTATGATTTTACTAAGATGGAGAAAAGGTTCAGAGACTGCTACTCCCTCTTCCCCCTCCCTCTCACACAACAAATGATTTTGCTTAGGACACATATACAAATGCTAGGTTTATTTCCTTAGAACTAGGATGGGACTATTGAAAACAGCATCATTATTGTGTCTACAACAAACATTCAAAACACCCTAAATTGTGCTTAAGCACAATTACCCTAATGTCAGTTGAGATTTTATGATGCAACTGTGAAGTACTTTATTTTTAAGGCAGCTTAACCTGCCTGCTTCATTCTTAAGAAAAGACATTTAAGTTTTAAATCTAGGACTCTCAATAAGAAGATTAAGCTATGCTCAGCAGTTCCCTTAAATATTTAGGAGAATTTTCTTCATCTAAATATTTGTGGCAACAATGCAGCCAGGAGCACGTTTTTCTTGTTTATCAGGAGCAAGATATTCATGTCCTTCCCAAAGGGTTGTCTCAACAGAAACATCCTACTAAGCCCTTTAGACTCTCAGAAACTACTGAGAAAGCCTTATTCCAACAAAGCCACTCAGACTGAAAACTATATTCCACATACATGAACACTACAGGGCTATATCTACAGAACGTCTTGTTTTGAAGTGTCATCCCACATCTGCAGCCACCAGCAACATGGATGAGATGTACACGATGATCTCCTGAAGACAGGATGATACAACACATCAGCTTCTATCAACATGCTCTTCAGTGCCTGGCACTGCCTGGCTGTGAGTGCCACTCAAGAGACGCTGTTCACCCTGGTTGGCCAAAAGGCACCATTTTATACATGGCTACTCTAGGGCTACCCCTTGGCAGGCTCTGAACAGTGTTTTGGAGCTGAATTGTCAGGGTTTTTCTCAAAGGGTTAATCTCAAAGGATGAGGGAGAGTCCCTAAATGCTCTGTTGTCAACCCAGGCTTAATATTTAGATGCTGGAGAGAAAATTATTCAATATTTTACGTACTTAAACGTTTCTGTGAAGGAAATATGAGCAGTTATTATTCTGTACACTTCAAATGAGGTAAAGTATAGCACTGAGTTTTAATGATAAGAAAGCTTTAGCAGCACAAGCAGCTTCAGTAGTCAATGATATGTGTATGAATGTATATATATGTATTGTATATATATAAATCCAACTATTACAAATTCTCCTAATTTTATGACTTCATTCTGAAGATCACATTTTATTGTTTGCTTATTACATTCCATATATATGCTAGAAGCCAGTTTACAAGTAACAGAGCTGAGATGTGCTCTGTTCTCATGGATCCCGTGATCTGGTGGGAATGGTGGTATCAAACAAACAAGCGACAGGTAAACAGGTAACCAGGATTACCAAGCATGAAAGTGGCAGGAAAGATGTGCCTGGGGGTTATGAAAACAGACAAATCCAGAAGTCTTTTAGACTGAGTGGCACTAAAGCTGAGAACCGAACAAGAATTATCCAGCCAAAGAAGCTGGGCTAAACTTATTACAGTACGTATAGGGCATATGGTAAATCCTGAAAACAACAGCTGTACCAAACAACCTTCAAGTGATTTTTGTTCTCCTCTATATTGAACTGTGAAGTTTGATACTGGGAAAGAGTACACCACTGACAATGAAGAAATCAGGCTACCTTCAGATCCAGCCTACCAAAGACTTTCAGTCTTGTGGTACAGTCATCAGAGTTAAACTTTAGTGATCTTCTACTATTGGATGGGAATTATGCCATTTTCTGTTATCTCAATCTTTAGGAAAATCTTCCAAGTTGGGTCTTATTCTTCTAAGTGGAATAATTCTAAACTTGCTTAGGAAAATTAAAAAAATAAAAAACTTTTAAGGTCATGTGGAAGTATGTGCTCAACTGAGGTGATTTATAGACTTTTATTAATTTACTGTTAATTATTAACCACACTATTGTAAAGTTATCTAGAATTTTATCAGTCTAAGTCAATTGTCTCTTTGACATCCCTCAAACTCATTCCATTCTCCCAACTGGTAATGCCATCAAATACAACTTCTCCCTATGTATTTTAAGTACAGATTTAATTGGTTGTTCTGCTTATAGTATCCTCATTCTCCAATGTAACAATACAATTAAATGCTATCATAATAAGGTTGCCAAAATTTACCTGTCTTTTTTTCACTTCAAAGCTCAGCAAAGGAGAGCTAGTAACTCAGCAGTGGAGCGCTGACCTAGAATGTGCCGGGGGAGGGGGTGGTGGTGATGCTGGAGTTTTGATCTTTAGCCACATTAAAAAAGAAAGAAAAAGAAAAAGAAAAACTTCAGCAACCTCAGGACTGCCTATGACAAGATGAAAATTCACAGCATAGTATTCTCAAAGTCAGAGTGTGAGTCAGATGTTCGCATCTCCTCAATTCCTCCGATACAGCCCACTGGTTAATGTGCATCTCTGTCTATATATGTGTCACTCCCCCCTCCAAGAATATTCTCTTCACCTTGATTCGTAATCTTAATTCAACAACCAAAAGTACAGGCTAGCTTGATGTGCCTCACGAAGCTCCAATATGCATTAACCTTGACTGTTACCAAACCCAAGCCATTTAATGAATCTCCAATTTACTTGACTCTTCATCATTTCCATCACTTGTATTTAATGCCTATACTTGTAATTTTCTGAATGCACATTTAAAGAAGCATATAAAAGCTTGGATGGTAAGAAGTAGCATTATTTTTCTTTGATTCTCCCAGAGTCCTAACCCATAGCAAATTATTCAAAAAAAAATTCTAGATTGTAAGCAATCATTATCCGGTTAAAAAATGTATAATTCACAGTTAAGAGTCTGCTTTGTCCTCATCACAAATGCAGGCTCTTTTGCATATACTTGAACATTTTAGCCAAAGTTTTCATTATTTTAAGTAAGTGGTACAGAGGGCAAAGGGGTAGACAAGATTATCATTTTATTATCTTAAAGACTTATCTGAAACAAGTGTTTCTGGTGGCAAAATAGGATACATCAGGCTTGTCTGGTATAAAGTCACACTGTTATGAGGTATTTATTGGTTATGTATACCTAATAAAACATTATCACAGGATTGATGTAGGCAGTTGTTGGGTTGTCTCATGTTCCACATATAATAACTATCATCAGTATTTGAACCTGTCTACATGGTTCTATCTCCGCTAGTGTTCTGACAAGAATCACTAGGCAGAGGAAGAAAATGGTTAGCAGTATGGACTGCAGAGCTCATATCCCAGTTCTGCCATTTACCAGCTGTAGGATACAGAATAAGTTACCCAAATGATATACGCCTCAGTTTCCTTACAGATTAGTAATTATACTACATAGAGTTATGGTGGAAATGAGCAAATATGAGTAAAGCACTAAAACAGTATCTTCATGTGCTTTCCAAAGTATGTGATGTTATTTTACAATGTGTCCCTTGTGTATGTGTTCAAGTGTGTGCACGCCCACACACACACACACACACACACACACAGGTATGCATGCTGAGCAAGAGAAATCTTAATTAGCTTTTCAAATATTCAGAGTCCCTGTCTGTCAAATGGGTAAGCCTTATTCTTTTCATCAAAAATTTTAGGGAACAGCTGTGTATGGTGGCACACGCCTTTAATCCCAGCACTCGGGAGGCAGAGGTAGGAGGATTGTCATGGGTTTGAGGCCACCCTGAGATGCTGTAGTGAATTCTAGATCAGCCTGGGCCAGAGTGAGACCTTACCTCAAAAAAAAAAATAATTTTAGGGAACAATGGACATAACTTGCCTCATGAATAAATGATCGAAACCACTCAACACATTTCTTGACCATTGATAATGATATCATGTTTTCTTTTTAATTAATTAGTTTTGTACTCAGTGAATACAGTCAATTTGGTACCATTGTTAGGCTCATCCATGTCCTACTCTCTCCCCCTGGGCCCTCCTTGTTGAGGTATATGGGTCATGCATTCTGGAGTTAGCCCACGGTTATGGGTAGGAGAAATGTCTCTGCATATCATGACTCAACTCATGTTTTTATTTTTTTTTTTGGTTTTGGTTTTTTGAGGTAGGGTCTCACTCTAGCTCAGGCTGACCTGAAATTTACTATGTAATCTCAGGGTGGCCTTGATCTCACAGTGATCCTTCTACCTCCGCCTCCCAAGTGCTGGGATTAAAGGCGTACACCACCACACCCGGCTCATGTTTTTTTTTTTTTTTTTTTTAATATTATCCTCTTTAATGTTTCCAGCTTTTCAACAGTTTTCACACATTTTCCCCTCACAACTCAGTGGCATTAGTAGCTACATTGTTAAGTGTACAGACAGTGGATGAAAGGTGAATAAAACCTGAGATTCGGAGATGTTAAATGACTTGATTAGTTAGCATGGAGGAGGGTTTCCTCATGAAGAGTGAAGCCTCAAAGTTTCACAGCCTGCAAACTGAGAGCATCTCTTTAGAGTTCATGCAACAGTGCACATAAAAAATGTAGGAAGCATGATTACAGACCCCATATACCCTATTTCCATAGATATGCCCCATTAAGGTCATGACTAATGGCTAAGTGGCTTTCTTTCCCCTATGCTGAAGGTGCCAGCATTCAAAGAAAGTTCAGGTAGCTTCATTTTTGTTGTCGAAGGTAGGGCTGCAGATACCCAAACTCTAACCTTTGGTATGCTCAGTAAATTTCAAAGGGACAGAGAAAAAGTCTGAGGAATATTTTCTCATGCATTTTAAAATGTATTTATTTGCAAGGGCATTGTTAAGACTATGTTTCCCAAAATGTATTTTGTAAGTAGCCAGTCCAGAAAACATCTCCCTAGAAGATAGAATATATCTGATGGATTTTGTTTTCTTTGTTTGCTTGCTTTTTTTTGAGAATTGTGTTTTTAAAAGATTAAATCTGCTTATTAAAATGTTCTGAGAAACTTTGAAAAAAATGAGTTAACATTTTTTAACCAAGCATTTCCCAAGCTCATTTGACTTTTGGACCATTTAAAGCACATTTGTCAATACCACATGGAACAAATGCTTTAGGAATACAATTGAAGACACATTTTCTCACACATTGTTTTTGCTTTGCATTTTTTTCTCTTATTTTTCATTAGAGTGAAGCATTGACTTGAAGAAGTTCTTATTCTAATATTTGGTTTTCTGTCCACTAAGGTTCAGGATCAAGGCCCAACACAGATTTGAAGTGGCCATGGATTCAAGCAGGAAAATCTGACCCACGTCTATGGCAGTTGCTGGAAACCCATGATTTACATAATAACATAATATGCTCCATTTCCGTAATTTTTTTTAAACAACTCTAATGTTTATTCTGAGAAAGGAAAAGACTATGAGCTTGTATCCAGGATCCTTCCACTTGATAATGAGCTAAGATTAATCCCACAGAGGGCAAAGTGAAGGCATAAATATCAGAAGGTGTTTTCATGTAGCCTCACGAATGACCTAAGTGGAACTTCTTCTAACATGCTCTTGATTTATGGGATTGAGACTCAATGAAATCTTACCATGAAGACTTTCCAAAAGCATAGTTAAGAACTATAGTGACAGTTAAATGAAGTATCTGTTGTATCATGAGAACTCTTTGTATAATTAAGTCAATTGTCTACAGTTTGCTATATTATATTCTGAAAAAATAGAAAAGAACTCAAAAGAAGGAAAACATTCATAAAATGTGAAATATATGGTCGCCCTACCTATTTTTGCCTCCAAACATGATAATAAGCACCATTTCCAAGCAAGAGTGTGTATAGTTAGAAATGCCATTTTGAGGGCTCAAAAATGGAGTCAGATTAGCCCCTTCTCTTGTTCCAGATCCACAGACTACCAAGAATACATCCAATTAAATAAATAATTAACCCTCTGCTTGCTCTAGATGATTATCCAATAGCCCATGTCAAAACATATTTTGCTCATTTTTTTTGTTTCATGTGTATGAGTGTAGGAAAACTCATGTGCTAGTACATGTGCACATGTATTAATGTATGTGTGGAAGCCACAGATCAATACTGGTTCACTCTCCACTTTGCTCTTTATGACAGCATCTCTCACTGAACCTGGAGCTCAACAATGCAGCTAGATTAGCTGGCCAGTGAGTACCAAGCATTACCCCTCTCTACTTCCCCAGTACTGGTGTTATAGGTTCACATCATGATGCCTGACATTCTATATAGGTGCTAGGGATCTGAATTCAAGTCCTCATTGCTCCAGTAAAGAAATGTATAGCTCTTCAAAATATTTAAAATCAGTCAAGATTTGATCTACTGAGTCATCTTCCCCAAACTTTTAATTTTGTTTTGCTTTTTAAGAAAAAAAAATTTTTCATCAGAAACACAAAACATATGAGCACAAAAGCAGGAACAAAGAGGGGAAGTAAGATTATGTCCCAGTCAACCTCAGAACTGCTTCCATGGGTTAGGAACCAGGTCTCTAGTCATATAGTAAAAAGCAATTAAAGAATCAGAAAATGAAATCAAGCTGCCTCTCAATTAAGCACAGCAAAACAAAATTTACAAAAACTTGATTAATGAGAATCTAGGAGAATTATCTACATAAGGTATATCTAATTATACCTGGCATTTTACTTATTATCACTGATATCTGTAGACATAACAGCATTTACTCAAATTTTTATTTGTACCAGAATTTTATGAAGATATAAAGTTATACAAACTGCATGTCAAATTACACCTTTATAACTTATCTAAATACCTTTAGCAATTATGTGAGCTTCTTCATGTGTCAACACTATACAGTTCTTAAACCATCAATAAGGCATGAAACATATTTATACTGAGAGTTATTACATTCCAGAGGCACTATCAGGAAATATAGCTCAATACAAAAACCTAATATTGAATCAGAAAACAGTATTCTGCTCAAGATGTTAGTATAGCCTGATCTTGTAGATAGGTCTGGCTTACAGGGAAGTCAGAACACATGAGGAAAATTCAAAAGTAATAACAGATTAAACACCTGTGTTTATTAAGAGTGACATCACTTCTCTAAGACACAGTTTCCTCATTTGCTTGTACTAAACATGGAAACACACATAATGACAAATTAAAATTATCATGACATAGAAAAAATAACTATTTATGCCATTTGTTGAGAATCAAGGTTCCTATAGGTTCTAGAAGTACAAATGTGCTTGGATTACTGAGTTCAAATTCCATGAAAGGGCTAGCTTCTTTCACAGTTACACCTATTTCAATCTATCGAATATGCTTGGTAAGCTTTTGTGATATATCTGATCTCAAAAAGTCTTCTTTATTGAATTCAGACTAAAATGTAAATTCTTAAGTAAGAAAGATTCTGTGAGCTGCAAAATAATTACAGATTTTCAAAATACTAAAGATCAGTCAAGATTTGATAAAATTTAGTGACTTCAAAATACTAAAGATCAGTCAGATTTGATAAAATTTAGTGACTTCAAAATACTAAAGATCAGTCAAGATTTGATAAAATTTAGTGACTTCAAGATACATCTAAGATGAAGAAAAAAAATTAAATTTTCAGTCCTAAAAACGTTTACCATACTGACCAGAAAGTCCAAGGTAAAATGGGAACCATTTCAGGATGCCACATAGCTAAAAGTCCAGGTAACAGTATTTAAAAGTTTTTTATTTACTTGTGTGCATGTGTATGCATACTCGTGTACATGCCTGTGTACGAGCCAGTCTCCTGCCACTGCAAATGAATACCAGATACTTGAACCACTTTTCTGTCTGGCTTTATGTGGGTGCTAGGGATTCAAATTCAGGCTGACAAGCTTTGCAAGCAAGTGCCTTTAATTGCTAAGCCATCTCCTTAGTGTACAACATATTTTTTAAAAATATTTATTTATTTATTTGTAGGACGAGAGAGAGAGAGAGAGAGAGAGAGAGAGAATGAATTCGCCTCTAGCTACTGCAAATGAACTCCAGATGTATATACCACTCTTTGCATCTGGCTTTATGTAGGTACTAGGGAATCAAACCTGGGTTGTTACACTTTGCAGGCAAGTGCCTTAACCACTCAGTCATCTCTCCAACTCACTTCTTTTTTAAGTACCATCTCTAGTGTATTAAAGACAGAACTCTAAAGCCAAATTTTTCCTGGGTTAGAGATCCAATTCTCTGCCATTTCCAAGTTGGGACAATACAATTAGTTTTGTTTTCTTCATCTGTAAAATGGGAAGAGATGAACTTATTTTCTAGGGTTGTTTGGATGATTGAAAGAGATAAAGTAAGATAAGTCCTTAGCACAGATCAGTTAGTTATAAATACAAAGCCCATGGTATTCCTCTGTTGAGTGGCAAATTACATCTCCTATCACACTCCTGAAATTTCTAGTAACAGCACTGCATGGGTCCCAGAACTGACATTTTTTACTCTAATCTTTGTTTATAGAAGGAGTAAATAATCCAAACAAAGAGCATTCCAGTACACAGTTCTGATGGTTCCATGATAAGGCAGGGCCTGGCACTAACACCAGTTCTGCCTATCTATTAAGGTGAAAATGCATTACTTTGATAATGAAGCTGTCTCCTGATTTATAGAAGCTGGACTGTCTTAACTCCAGTAGGCACTCAGAGACAATGGTACCTAGAGGTAGGGGAAAGGAATATGCAGACAGTATTTAAAGAGAAGAGATTTTAAGGTTGAACACTAAATCTGTTCTGAAGGAAAGGGACTTTTTTCAATTCTCAGAGAAAACTTTTCAGAAGAGAAAATATTAAAAGTAGCAGTGACATTACAAACAATAAAAAAAATAAACTTTCTTCCTTTAAATACACTCCTCAATCCAAGTGCCAAAACCTTTAATCACCTAATTTGAATGTCACTTCAGCATTCAGGGCAGTATTAACACTCCAAACAGAACAAGTTATTAAGCTGTGAGGCCACAGTCTCGTTTTAGCACATTTGTAGGATAGGATGGTTACAGGTACACAAAGTCTCATTAATCACATTGACAATCTCTTTCAAAAATTCTGGAGGACTGCAGCAGAAAAGCTTCCCCAAATAAACAGCATAATTGTGGCTTTCTGGTGGCTTTTCTCATTCTTTTTCCAATCTTCCAACAGTTCAGTAAGAACTGGACTCTGAAAACCCAGTGGGAGAACCTGGCAGAGGTACTGGTCCACAAAGGCTTTTAAAAATCCATAAAAACTTCTCATATTAAAACTTGGAGGAAAATTATAGAAAAATTTCTACTTTCTTAAAGGTCAAGTGAAGGTTTAAAAAGTTATACTGGGGCTGGGGGATATGGTTCAGTTATTAAAGATACATGATTAGAAAGCCTATGGGCCCAGCTTCATTTCTCCAGTACCCACATAAAGCCAGATGCACAAAGTGGCACATGTGTCTAAAGTTTGTTTGCAGCAGCAAGAAGCCTTGTGACATCCATACTCACTCACTTTCTTCCCCCTTTCTCTGATACATAAATATATTACATTGAAAAGAGTTATAATGAATTTTACAAACATTTTAGAAAACTCACAGAAATCTGAGAATAGATGAGGCCACCCACTGGGGTCTGGATAGACCTCAAAGGACATTATAAGACATTATGAGGATAATCCTTATTTATCAAGGAAAGTCTTGGCTAGAACTAGTGTTCTTCCTGGGACTATTCTTTTTCTTTTAACATTTTATTTATTGATTTGCACACAGTGAGATACAGACACACACACATGGGAGGGGGGAGAAGAGGGTGAAAAGAGAGAGAGAGGGAGAGGGAGTGGGAGAGGGAGAGAGAGAGAGAGAGAGAGAGGGAGAGAGAGAGGGGGGGAGGGGGAGGGAGAGAATGGGAGTGAATATGGGCACACCAGTGCCTCTAGCCACTGCCAATGGAACTCCAGATGCATGGGCCACTTTCTGCATCTGGCTTATATGGGTTTTGGGGAATCAAACTCCGGTCATTAGGCTTTGCAGACAAGCATCTTAACCGCTGAGCCATCTCTCCAGCCCTACAGTGACTATTCTTAATACCACATTTCAGCCCAATTATTCTGAGTTTTGTAAGCATGTTTCCTGATTTTCTACCCCTATGTTATTTGGCAAGTTGAAATTCTACTTACTCCTGCTGTTTTATTTAAAAAGTAATAAATTTTTTGATAGAGCTCTCCTGACCTACTGGGATGCAATGAATGTTTATTTCTTTCAAAACCTATGTAGCACTCTATATCAATACATCTCATATTACTACATATTACCTACTGATGTGGGTTTTAGAGATAGCCCCTCTCCTGAAAGCTACTTGAGGGTAAAGGCATTCTGTTTCCTTCCTTCAAGCCTCCTATTCAATAACCTGCTTAAAGTAGGGCTACAGAAAACGCAAACATGCACAAAACACTACTATCATCTAAGGACAATTGAGGATTCTACCCCGCTTGGCTAAAGAGGCTGAATTCAGGACAACTTTCCACAAGCAAAGTTATACACAGTGTTACAGGTTGGGCCTCCCTAAATATGAGATCCAAAATCTCAACTTTTTGATGATGCTCAGTAATTTTTGGATTTGGAAGCATTTCAAATCTTTGTACTAGGGATGTTTAAGTGGAAAAGTTTATGCAAATATTCCAAAATCCAAAAGATGTTGAAATCTGAACCATTCTGGTACCAAACATTTTAAATAAAGAATAATTCATCTGTATGAACATTCTATTTCGAATGAGAATGTGAACTCAGGAAACTTTTTCACTATCAAGTACTGCTTATAGGGAATCTATTAGGCGCAGAGGACGTCAAGACAATCAAGAAATAGTTTCTCTGCCACTGAGAAATTTGAACTCTAGTAAGACAAAACTTGAGTCAGAAAACACAAGTGTATCATGTATAAGTGCTTTAAAAAGGTCATATAATTTAGTATATTAAAGCCTTTTAAAAATTTGTTTGTGAAACCTAAAAGGAAGTTAACTCCACATTCTGCTGCAAAGGGATAATATCTTCTATTAAAAGACATCTTGAGGGCTGGAGAGATGGCTTAGCAGTTAAGCGCTTGCCTGTGAAGGCTAAAGACCCTGGTTCAAGGCTCGGCTTCCCAGGACCCACATTATCCAGATGCACAAGGGGCGCAGGCATCTGGAGTTTGTTTGCAGTGGCTGGAAGCCCTAGTGTGCCCATTCCCTTTCCCTCTCTCTATCATCTAGTTGCTATACAAAAAACAAGTAGAATTTTTTATGTATTTCACTAAGACAAAGGTGACCTTGCTAAGTTTTTACCCTGAAATAATTGACTGGCATTATTCTTAACTTCAGACTTTAGATTCTCAAACTGAGTTCAACTTGAGTATAGAGTATTTTTGATCATTCTAATATCCTCATCTGTTTGCAGGTCTTAAGTGGTTTTAGACCATTTTTTCCACTGATATTTAACAAATGGCAAAAAAGACCTGTTTGTGCCTCCAATGTTGGAGGAACTGTTCAGGAACAATTCATCCCTGCAAGGCTATGAGTCACATCACACTGCCAAGGTCAGAGAGACCTTTGTTAATCAAGGAAGCGCTAGCCACACATTTACTCAAGCTGTCTTAAGAGAAGCTGGCCTCAGTGACCACTTTTCTTTTTCCACAGATCATCAATCATCTTTACAGAAGGAAAAAAAAAAAAGCATCCAACTTCCTTACTGAGTGGAGAGCCTCTTGATAGGCCTTCTTTCTAGTTTCTTTTCTGCCTAGAGGTGAACAATCACAACCAAAAAGGAGAATTTCCTTTTGGTAATGAAAAGAGAACAAGGAGACCCACTTAGCACCACGATTAGGCAACTAAAGTTACAAGATAAAAGGAACGAAGCCCCCAGAGGTGTATGACCTCCTTTTCTTCACACTCCCTTCTGCTTTCACTAATTCTTACATTCAATCTATCTGTCACCCACTAAATCAGGAAAACTTGGTGTCCTAGAAGATCTCCTTAGTATGTGTCTGCACTAGCTCTGCAAATACAAGGTTGACTCGGTCATTTCATTGTTCCTAGGTCAGAAAGCAGTAGGTTCTAAGATTTCACAGATTTCTCAGGCATTTCCTTCTTGTCAAACTGTAACACACCAAAGGCTAGGGAAGGTGTGGAGAAAACTCTACGGGAATAAACTGATCTACAAATGCTATCAAACTTTATCAATGAGTGATAGATAAAATTGGGTGATTCACTGCCATAGATAATAATTTAGTGTTAAAGTGAGTGAACTGTAAATTTCACTGAACTATTTGGCTTCAATGTTCGTTAAATCGGGGAAATGGCTATAGGAATTTAAATTGGCAAAAAGTTATCACAGTTCTTTCTAGATGACCGAATATGAAGTTCTCTTAAAATACTTAGACAGATGTATACATGGAGGCTGTTAGGAAACACACATTTGTTCTACTGAAGGCAGAAAGAAAGAAGGGCAAAGCTAGTAGCCATCAGTCCCTAGCTTTTAACATATTTTTTTTTCAGAAATGCTAAGAAAGATGGCTAAAATGACTTTCTACCAAACTCTTAACTGCAGAAAAATCAAGTCCTGTTCCTGCTAAAGTGAACAAGGTGTTTGATCATGTGTTATATCAAAATGTTATTTCACTGCACAAGGTCACCACTCTAAAGCCTTTATTTTCATGTACATCTATGCCAGCCAATCAAACATGACAATGCTCATTTGAAATTCTATTGTAAGTACTCTACACACAAATTTCACTGTGGTGTTTATAATACAAATGCAAATATTCAAAGAAGAGTCAATGATGAATGTGTCATCCACTTTAATTTGTTTAAATAGATTCATTATCTATTTATACACATGTGTGCATGCACAAATACAGACACCTTTTTAAAAAGAACACTTGACATGCACTACTCTCTTCAATATTTAGATATTTTCGCTTTCCTTAAAGTAGTGGGAAAATGAAATTCTACCGAGGAATTTGATCATTAGATTGTTGACATAACCTTCACCTTCTCAAATACAAGAACTGAAGACTTTAAAATCTGGCACTTTAAAATGTGATGAATAAAACTGAACAGTTTTCAAAGTTGCTATCACAACTGATATCATGAATAGTAAGAATCCTTAGACCAACAATTCATAATCAAACAACTGAGTTTTTAATTTTTTTACTTTAATTTCTGAGATTTTTCCCCCTCAGTTGCATAACCTGTAAAATGGGATGGGATAATGCTGACAGTGTAGTTTTAAAGACCAACAAAGGTCAAACAACAATAAAATAGAACCTCACAACAATATAATTAAACAAACAACTAATTGAACTAACCTGCTACATGATGACAAAGGTATATCCTATAAAACTACTTTGTTGTTTTGCCTCATAACTTATTTACAATGTTAGTACATGGATAAGTGCAAGGTTTAAGTACACTATAAAACTTTGATGTGTTAAGGGTATCCATTAAAAAATATTAGGAACACTTAACTATGAAAACATTATTTTTACCATAGAAAAAATCATCCTACACATCAACTAATGAGTATATTGCCCTGCAGAAGGACAATATTGCCATAAAGAACAAATAACTTTCATAGTATATGATAAATTTGAGAAAGGATTCCTACAAACCAAGAATTTCTTAAGCACAATGAAACAAAGTGGGGTTGTGGCATAGGAACATAAAAAAAAAGACCCTGGAATCTTCTTTGAAAGATGCTATGGTTATTCAGAGTTGCCTGAAAGTTAACAGGTGGAAAGGATAGTTAGCAAATAGTAGGCAGTTCAGGAGAAAGTTATTAATACTACAGAGTGAAGTTCTTTTCAAATATATTTTATTTATTTGGTGTGTGGCAGGGAGAAAGGGCATGCCAGGGCCTTTAGCTATTGCAAATGAATTCCAGATATATGCACCACCTTGTGCATCTGGCTTATGTGGATACTGGGGAATCAAATCTGGGTCCTTAGGCTTTGCAGGTAAGTGCCTTAATCACTAAACCATCCCTCCAGCCCCATGAAAGATTATTAAGGAAACCCCAGAGTTGTAGACTGTTATTCTATCTTACCCTGGGACTTGTGCCATATGAGATGAAAGATTAACTTCTGTTAAGGATCTAAACTCATATTCTTTTAAAAATTATTAGCATCTATATAGTATTGGCCAAGTAGTCAGGAATTACCTAGATGTGTAGACAACACCTGTCCCTTTGCTAATCTAAACTAGCAGGATATCACAGCTTCCAATATGATCCCCTCAAGTCCCACTTATATGCCCTGGTCCCAGGTGTGGAACAGTATCAACTAACACCAAGAGAGGTATGCCTGACTGCTTCGGAGCCCAGCAGTTCCTAAGGGACAGGTTATTGCTGCTGCCTCAGACCACATAGCCTAAGAATTCCTAGGTTTCCAACTACTTTTCATGCAAATAACCAATATATCCTTTTTTTGGTTTGCTTATTTTTATTTATTTATTTGAGAGTGACAGAGAGAGAGAGAGAGAGAGAGAGGAAGAGGGAGAGAGGGAGGGAGGGAGAGAGGGGCATGCCGGGGCTTCCAGCCACTGCAAACGAACTCCAGACGCATGTGCCCCCTTGTGCATCTGGCTAACGTGGGTCCTGGGGAATCAAGCCTTGAATCGGGGTCCTTAGGCTTCATAGGCAAGCATTTAACCGCTAAGCCATCTCTCCAGCCCCCCAATATGTCTTTTGAATGCAAAATGGATAGTTGTTAAAACACAACTAGCAGTAGTTTAAGTAGCCAAGTCAGTTGGGAAGATAACAAAAGGGAAAGAGGGCACAGGTATGCAGGGCAGGAAAAACAAAATAATACAAGGCATCCAAAATCTCACATTCTTTTGTCACCTGGGTTTCATTCATCCCTGACATCTAACTGTCTACATAATTCTTTAAAAACTTGTATTTCTATGCAAGGACAGTCCCCCCACCCCCACCCAAGGTAGGGTTTTGCTCTAGCCCTGGCTGACTTGGAAGTCACTATGTGGTCTCAGGTGGAGATTCTCCTAACTCTGCCTCCCAAGTGCTAGGATTAAAGGGGTATGCCACAGGCTCAAGGACAGGTTTTTAAAAGCAATTCTGTCCTAGCAGTATGTTATTTGTACCTTCTTTCAGATAAAGTTTTTTTTTTTTTTCTTTAAGATGTTTGGAGTCTTTTTTTGTTGTTGTTAAAGATGTTTGGAGTGGCAATCAAATCACTTTTTCTCCAATCAACAGGCTAGCAAGGTTTCCTTTCCATTTTCTTTTCTTGTCTTTTTTTGTTTGTGTATTATGTGATGAGTATGTGTATGGGGTCAAGGGGGAATATGCATGTGTTGCAAGGTTTCTTTTGGGGACTGTTGTATTTACACTGTTCTTCAAAATAAGCTTCGTTCCTATAGTCATCGGGAACTGTAAGCAAGTGCTTCATCTCTTGATTATGAAAATACCATGTGCTTCTTCACACTGAAAGAAATAAGTAATTATCAACCAAACCTTTTCTCTCACTGCTAATGGCTACCAGAGGGTAAGTCTATTTTATTTATTTACTGATTTTCAAATATTATAACAGAAGCAACTTCCAGATCCTGGAGTTGGTAAAAACTAGCTGCAGTTATGCTGACCCAGAAGGTAACAGAAAAAAAGAAATAAGAACTCCCTTTCATGTAAGGCTACCAGTACTACTGACTGTTTGAAGAATTCCATGTCAACAGGACAATACACAAATGTTGATATTGCAAGTGGAGGAAACCTCCAGAGGGAATTCGGTGTCACTGGCTGCAAGGAGTACAGTATGAAGATCCAAGAGGGAATCACCTCAGTTCCTGGAAGCTACTCTCTGTGGCTGTCAAATAGTGTGCAATGGAGCTGCTTCAAAGCCGACTGGACTGTGACCTGAACATGACCGTGGTACATCCCCATACCTGGGGAGAAAGGATCAATGCCTGCAGTTGCCAGGCTGTAGTCATCGCTTTGGCTACAGAGAGCTATGTTGAAAGGCAAGCTATGGGGCCTCTGGGCAACCTACAGACTGGTGTTAGCAGAGCTTGTTCTATACTTGGTGGGTGAATGCACCAGGCACCAAAGCCTCCCTCCACCTTATCACCCCCCTTCCCTGTTCTATCCCACCAACTCCCTTTTGGCTGTCTGTTTAGTGTCACTCAGTTGGGATGGATCCCGTTAAAGATCTGACGCTTAGTGAGGACTTGGAGGTGTCTGGAACGGCTGCCTCTAATCATAAACACCACAGCTGGCAATGATGTGGTCAAAAAAAAATCACCTTGATCCAGCACACATTCTCTTTGATGTCTCTGCAGCAAGTTCAGTGCCCAGAGAAAAAGGTACAGATTAAAAAAAAAAAAACTCTGAAAAAAAAATCAAGCTTGACATTCTCAAATCATAACCATATGACTTTCAATTCCAAGCTTTAAAAAAATTTCATATATAAGTGTGTGTGTGTGTGTGTGTGTGTGTGTGTGTGTGTGTGTGTGTGTGTTTATATTGCATTTTGTTCTAAGGAACTCAGAGAAGAGGCATCTGACAATGATAACATGAAACAGGTTTGGAAGATAATGGCAATTTGAGAGGAAAGCACTTCCAAAAGGGGGAGCAGGGGGAGTCAGACTGCCACTACCAAAAAAGGAAGAAGCCTTCTGCCAAAGATTGCAAACTGCAGTGACCTTAAGTAAGAGACTGTAGCTGATTCAAGGGAAAATGAAAACTTTTCAAAGACAACACTGCTTGTGCTGCGCCACTGTTTATAAGTGCCTTATGCCCTCTTGCCTTGGGGTGGCCTATGAACACACAGCCTTAACTGTGCTTCCAGCCCCAGGCCGCAGTGTTCCAATGAATATTCAGCCTCATTAGCATGTATTTTCTTTGTGTTGTTCTTGGTGGAGTTTCCCTCTCACATTCTCATTCCTTCCTTCTTCCCCTTCCCCCTCTCTTCTCCCTTAAATTCTCCAAGACAGAGCCAGGGTGGACAAAGCCCTGAGATGTCAAGTTTATCTGTACTGTGAGCAGCTTGTGCCCCAACAATTATGGGAGAACTTTAACAATTACAAACACACTAATTCTGTCTCCTAAAATAGCAAGTTTACTGTAAATAACAGCTGCGCAGCCTCCAAGGTAACTCAGTAGAACTTTTGATATAAAATGAGATAAATATTATTTATGTATCCTCAATATCCATATTACACATCTGGATACTCTGAATATCCCAGAATTCAAAGGGAAAACTGGATTATTTCTATCTAAAAGCAAGTTCTTTGTGGAATATACAGAAAAACACACAAAAGAAAATCAGCTCAATAAGTATGCTCTTTTTCCTCTTTTAATCCTGAAATTCAAAATAATTTACAAAATCTTTTAAGACTGGTAAGAAGCTAATTACTAATTTATAACTACATTAAAATAGAAAGAAAGTGTTATATTAACTCAAATAATTTTTAAATGCTATTTTTTTCAGATGAAAAGCACCTTTTATAAAACATTCCAAAATGTAAAAAAAAAAAAAAAAAAATCAGGTGATTCTTATTCTATGTGAGGTGAATGATAATTAGATGTTTTTTGATTCCATGGGAAGAAGCAAAAAATGGCTATGAACTGGTCAGTTGTACTATGACACAACGTTAAGACATTTCTCTGTAAATGGCACCCAGGAATGCAGCAGCAGCATTTGCAGTAACAATATCCAGATGAAACTAAAAGTTGATATGCTGTGTGTTGCTTTAAACAAACTGAAGTTTTGCAGATGAACAACATTCCCGCTAAACAATGATGGTGTCTTTAGATTCAGATAAGATTCAGCTTTATGGAGGATTATTTACTATTAGTATATAATAGTCCCTGTGTTACGGAGTGAAGGAGCTGTTTGGAGGAGTGCAACTTGGCTGGGCTCATGGCACAGAAACCTCAGGAGTTGGCATACCCCTATAAGGTAATTTCTTTCCCGGTTTTTAACATGGGCAAAGCAATTAGATGTTAGTTAATCTAAGCAAAATGAAAGGTAAAGGTATGTTAATAATAGACTGAAATACTGGCATTTACTACATTTACCTTACTGCATTAAGGTTTCCATCATGATATCTCATATTAAGTAAAGCTCTGCCAAAAACCATTAGCCCTATTGTGAACCACAAGAATGTCTTAAATAGTACTGCTTACCAGAAAGCATGGAGAAAGGTGGAATAATTTCTGGATGCTGGAATTTACACCGACAAACTAATTGTGTGCGTGTGTGTGTTGGGGGGGGGAGGGAAGAGTAACACAACTTTATGTATCAATCATGGGGTACAAGAGGGCCTACACCTATCAAACTGTCTATCAAAAAAGTAATTGTTATTTCAAACATGGTATTCTGATATGCAAAGTATCATTTTCATAGTAGCATAAACTTCATTAGTTTATTTCTTCTCCAAAGCTTAGAGGTGATTTTAAAAATAATGTCATTTATTTCATTTTTAAAGGAAAGTAAATCTTGGATGATTATATAAACAGTGAGGTTCAGGCTTGATGAAACATGTAAACTATTTTTAATTTCAATGGGGACACAGATAAATTATACTGAAATTTACTAAGCTTAGTATATATCCTAGACACTATGTAATTCTTAAGCATACCTAGGCATTATAAACCAAAACAAAATGACATGCCAGAAGTACCTAATACCAAGATTTCTCTCAAATTCTTCATAAAGCTTTCTGATTTGGGATAAACACCGAAAACTAGTTATTTCTTGAGAGGGAAATCATGAGAGGGTTATTTAATAGTGTATATTCACTTCCTCATATTGGAATAAGGTAGCATGAATTCTTTATTAAAATATAATGAAAACTAAGTTTTAATACAGAAAGCATTCTATTTTTTCATTATATTTTTAAAAAACAAATTCTCTTGTATGGCTCTGGTACCTCTACCTCCCTGAATACTGTGATTCAATTATGCACCACCACACTGCTAGAAAGCTGATCTTAGATGAAAGCAATATCCCCACCTAACTATTATTCATTTGCTTGTCTTAAAAAATCTTGTTATCAGAGATTTGGGATATAAAGTTAAAGAACTCATTTCTTTTATTTCAATTTTATTTATTTATTTATTTGCGAGCACAGAGAGAGGGGGAGGGGGAGAATGGGTATGCCAGGGTCTCCAGCCACTGCAAATGAACTCCAGATACATGCGCCCCCTTGGGCATCTGGCTTATGTGGGTCCTGGGGAATCGATCCTTGAACCAGGGTCCTTAGGCTTCACAGGGAAGCACTCAACAGCTAAGCTATCTCTCCAGCCACAGAACTCATTTCTTTATGTCAAAGACAAATGTCTTTATCACATAGTTTGGTTGCTTCAACAAGAAAACAAAGGTAATAGCACAGATACATTATCAGGACATCCTTATATGGAGAAGAAAATAGATGTTTGGTACTTAAGATACATAGGCAAGAGCTTTGCTTCCATCTTTTTTAAACTAGCTGTAAATGTTAACTTCACAGACTTCTTTGTCAATTGTCATTAGAAAAAGTAACAGATTAGTAATACAGATTTTTCGATAAATACATTGTTTTCTTCATTTTATTTATATATGACTACTGTACCTTTATATCTCAAATATCTTGGTACAGAGATTTTAAGACAATCAGATGAACAATAGTAAAGTGGAGGCATTGCTTCAAACAAACATTAGGAACATCAGGGGTTTATTGTGAACAATGAATTGCAATGCTTTCTACCACCAATTAAGAGGAGAGATAGATACTGGGGACGACTGTCCCAGAAGGAATTATATCTAGAGCTGGGAAGAGGAGTATCCTTAGTCAAAGGACTCTGAAAACTGATATAAAGTTCCAAGTGAGAGGAACTTACACTTTTATTTATTTGAGACAACGAGAGAAAGAGGGAGAGACACACACACAGAGAATGGGCATGCCAGGGCCTCTGGCCACTGCAAATGAACTCTAGATGTATGCACTACCATGTGCAACTGGCTTACATGGGTCCTAGGGAATCAAAACTGGGTCCTTTGGTTTTGCAGGCAAGGGCCTTAACCGCTAAGCCATCTTGAACTTGAGACTTTCTTTAGACATAGTACCATTGGTATTCTATCACAGCCTCTCCCCAGTCAGCATGGGTTTACTTCAATCCCAAGGTAGCTGTGAGGCCCACTGCCACTCCAAAGAGTGAGATCCAGTAATAACTCCTCCAGCAGAACTGTTAAAATAAAGCACTTAGGAGACAGAATTCAAACTTTCTGAAAATAATGAAATGATCAGTTTGAGCCCTGGGAGTTTCTAGAAGACTCAAGATACAATATAGACATATTTGGAAGAGACCAGGAAAGACATGTAGAAGCTGTTTTTCAAAACCAAAGCATAAAAGTAGTGGAAGATCTATCTCTTTCTGCCTCACTTGTCTGGTGCCTGAATTTCTCTGTAACTGAAACAAAACCTTTCCACCAGAAATCAGAGATCCAAATGGAAATGGGAACAAGGCCACTGATTCTCTAACTATGTTCATGTGAACAGTAATTTCATGACTGTTCCAGTGCTTTAAGAACAAACGTACTAATGTGATAGTGTTTATTTTATTCACTTGTCATAAACAGACATAATGTGAATGGTCTGCAATTTATCTCAGTAGAACAGAAAATATAATTATGCATCTGTATGCATTTCTAATAGTATGAAAAGGATAATGTGCGTTTTCTGAGCAAGGTCTAAAATTATAAACTTATCAACAACTTTCATTTTTTTGTTTCTTCTTATATATGTATCTTTAAATTTTTCTTAACCTGCATTTTATGTTTTTCTTTTACAGATTTTTGTAACATCAGATTTGTTAAAGGTACCACTTCTTACAAACAATCATCAACACTAAAACTCCTTATCATATTAATCTTGGTTTTTGGGTTTTCTTATTTTACTTTAAACTGAGGGAAGGGAGGCATGACATTTTTTAAAACATAGTAAGAAATTCATACGATGGCTGCAGTCACTTTTAAACACTCATGTTTTTGTATAATTATTAGGCCTGTCTGTGACAATGTTCTTGGAAAAATTTAAAAGTTCCCTTCCTCCAGTAACATGCTCAGCATCCTTTTTTGCCAGAGGCATTCACTCATTATATAAATCAAGCACGCATACAGCACTAGACAAAAAGTGACTGGTAAGGCCCAGCACATTCCTCTGCTTGAGCTAAGATGCTTTGGGTGCATTGCATACAGATGTCAGGTATTTTAATAAAGAGCTCCATTGTGCAGGCCCCACTACTACTCCATAGCTCCCAGCACTCCCTGAAAAGGGGAGCAGAGGGAGAGGGGAAGAGCGACAGCCATTCCAGCTGGAGCTGGAACCTCGTCTGAGTCAGGAAAACCACAGCTCATAAGCAAAGAGGAAGCATAATGTTCTACAAGGACAAAACATTAGCAGAAATGTCACTCAGCCCCAGTTCCACATGTTGGCTGCCACGGCCTCTTCCTCCTAGCATGCCCGATTGATATAAATTCCATCTGCTCCGCAGCCAAGTGACAGAGAAGAAATACCGGCATCTGGTCTCCATTGCTGTCGGGTTTTTGTTCTATGTTAGACCTTAGCTAGAAACATATGAAGAGATGAAGGTGCTGGCAAGCGACTAAAAGGCTGAACTGGCATAAAGGAGACTTTCTGATGCTTTTCACACTTCACTCTGGCTTTTTTACAGAGATGGGGGAGGGTGTGGCAGAGACTTGATAAACTAAACAGTGGGAGCCAACAGGCCTGAAGGTCATTTTATGTTTAAGGCTTGAGATTTTTTTTAAAGTTTTAATGTTAAAAACTATAAAGCACAACATGTATTCCTCTTTCCATCCTTTAATACAACAGAAGGTAACTAAGTCACATAAGAATGTTCTTCAGATAATTTCCTCCTGTCCCTTCTCTTAAACATCCACTGGCTTGGACATACTCCCACAGACACTTTATAGTATCCTGGGGAGAAGCTAAGAAGTGCCAAAACTGAAAACCACCAACATTTTAACCATTAGCTAACCAGGAAAGTATAAATTCATTGATAAAACCTGAACATTAAGGGGAAATGAAAGCAGGACTAAGTCCCACAAAGAAGAGATCATTCCCACCTTGAGGAAAGGGAAAAAGAATTGTGGACAGTAACATGGGAACTAATGTGGTTTTTTTGTTTTTTTTTTTTTGCTTTAGGATCTATTTGCATGTTTTCTAGTCAGTATCTGTGAGAACAGCTCTATTCATAAATATAACATGGGAAAAAATGGGGATGGGGTGATGGGGACAGGATAAATATCAGGTCATAAAAGTCATCTTAGAAAACATTTTGTGATGGTGAATCTCATTAAACTCTCTCTTCAAAATGATAAGAGAAGAAATGTATATATGATTGAGAAAGAGAATCCAAGATATACTGAAAAGATATCTTTATTACTAGGCTACCATATAAATATACTTTCAAAATAACAAGAACTACATTGTGGCATTGTGTTCTGAAGTAAACATATCTAATCTCAATCTTTCAACCTATTGCATCTATTATTCAAAGTGAGATAATAAGAGAAGTAAATCATGGTAAAGACATTAGTGTTCAATACAATGACAAGGAAACCAGCAGGAACAGAGCTGATGTTGATGAATCTGGGGATGTCAGTCCTGGACTGATAATGACTCTGATATGAATGACTTAGGAAACTGTAATGAAAGACAGGCATGAGCTACTGACAGAAAGACAGCCAGAGGTGTAGTTTCCAGCGAGCTGATGAGGCTAAACTCTGACCCTTTATTTGCCTTGACCCTCAGGAGTCTCAGGGAATTGCAGGCCATCCTCAGAGATCCAGGCTGCAAACAAGAAGGATTTCTATGGAAGCATTTCTGATGTCTTCTTTGAGGAGATATCTGAACAACACACACCTGAATTGCTATAATTGTAGTTGCTTTCTGATTTCTGCTTATGATTCCTTATTCTAAATCTACATTCACTATTGTACCTAAAAATTATTAAAAGTTTACATAGTTTCCTAATTAGGACTTCTCTGTTCCTAGGTAATAATTTTTGGCAATGTTTTACATACTTTAAAGAATCAAACAGTAGTAATCTTAATAAGAAAAATAGATGAGTAAAGATGCTCACTAATAATAAGCTTTATATCATAACTTTTATATTTTAATGAACATAAAAATCTGGGTAATTTTTTCAATATGATTCAAGCTCATAGAATAAAAATACAACATAAAAATACCAGTAAAAGGGTTGAGGGTATGGCTAAGTGATAGAATACATGTTTAGCATACATTAGGAACTAGATTGAATGTCTCCTACTTCAAAAGACAGAAATAAAACAAAAAATCGTAACACACAGCAGATAACACAAACCATTCCAACTTTCTCAAAGACTTGAAGATCTTTTAAGCCAGGTTCAAGAATCAGAAACCAATCAAAAGTTAGTAAAAGTACATTAAAACAAAACCAGCATGGCAAAAATAAAATGAAAGAGCAAAAGCAAAAAGGAGCTGAAAGGAGAATATCTGTAAGACTGATACACTAATGTGCTAATTTCCTTAACATATAAAAGGTGCCAGGAATGAATAGAAACAGACTTACATCAAGTTTACCAATGTTCAAATAACTCACAAATGTTATTTTTAAAAAGTGAAAACAGAAATGACTGATAAACATAGATGGTAAATCCTACACAAATGAAAGCAACACACAACCCATCTATTTCCAATTATCAGCCAGAACACCAAAGACCCAAAATTTGTCTCAGTGCCTAGAATATCAGCATACAAAGGAATGGGCACATAAATTATGATACATCTATATGATGGAGCTCTTATAAAAGAATGAAGCAGCTCTTTATGTGCTGGTAAGAAATTGTTTATGATTTATTATTGAATGAAAACTGAAAAGTACAGAATAATGGGCTCACTTTATGCTACTTCATCATTTTTCCCAGAGAACGGAATATGCTACACTTTATATGCATAGACTATTCTCAGAATTTACCTCAATATTGGACTTATTTCCACCTATATAGAACTTTATGTAATTTTCTATTTAATGAATATATTATTTTAAAATGGTTTTATTTTACAACTATATTTTCTATAGGAAGTCTATTCTGACTAAATACCTTTTTTATTTATCTTAGTGTCTTTCATCACTCTACCAGCATGTATATATAAGTAATATAGGCACAGCTGCCTATGCTCCTTTGAATACAGACTAAATTATTTTTCATTCTGAATTTTTGTTTGTGAACCTACATAAGTTTTATGTTTCTCACTATGTTTGGTCTTTTTATATTTTATTTTCAGTTATAAATAAATACATACATATGTAAATGACATATATGGTCACAAGTGTAGCAGGAAATTTAGCACTTTCCTAGGTGTTAGAAATATGACAATTTTTAATTTATCATACCCAGTGAGATAAGAATATAAAGATCAATTTGAGAGTAAATGCATTTTCAAAGGAAATGTTTACCAGCATAATGACTAACTGATTCACCTCCTTGGAGGGTTTATTGTAAAAACTAAAGCCTATGTTTACTTCACAGATAGTTTAATGCTTCTTTATTTTTGTGTCTCATAATATCTTACTCTCCAAAGACACCCTGGATTTCCAAGACATATTATGAAAAAAATATACATGAGCCATCCAATGATAGGGAAATAAGCATTAAAGTCTTTTCCTATCTGTAGCAGTTAGCTTCTTATTGCTAGAACAAAACATCTGACCAGATGAAGCAACTTGTAAAGGAAAGGGCTTATTTCTGGCTTACAGTTTTCAGGGGAAGTTTCATCAGGGTTGGGAAAGCATGTAAAGTCATAATATTTGCACACCAGTAAGGAATAAGTACAGAGGATGAGCTGAGTGTGGGAAGTGTGGTTGGGCTATGACATTTAAAGGCCTGCTCCCCAGAAACACATGTCCTCTAGCAAATATCCAACTCCTAAAGGCTCCTCAAATTTCCCAAACAGCCCCACCAGCTGAGAATTAAGTAAGAAACTTAATCACAAACATCTGAGGCTAAAGGGGACAGTTTGCATTCATACCACTCTCTGTACCCATTGTGGTAGAACAGTGTATGAAAGAGAGTATATGCTCATAAGCTACTGTTTGAACTTCCCACTGATATGACTGATATTTCAATGGAAAGTTCATGAAAAAAACTTTCTTTCTCTTAACATATGTTTACTGAGCTTCTATGATGTAACTAGAACATGGATATAGCAAATACCATCAAATACCATCCATCAAAGACCTTATAATCAGTAGCAAAAGAAGTAAACAGGTAATTATCAAAGAGTGTAATAAGGGATAAAAAAAATCACCATGTGGGCACTTTAGGAGACACAGTTAATGCTAAACAGAGTTTCCTGGAAAATGATAGCTAAGTGAAGGCCTAAAGGCAGGTGGGAATTAGCTTGAAGAAGTGTTGGGAGCAGCACATTTCAGAGACAGTGGAATCAAGTGAGCACATGTCCACATGGAAAAACCACAGAACTGCCATAGCACTTGAAGGCCTGAATTATAGTCACTAGCCTCTCATTTGTAAGCTTTAGACACAGGCAGAATGCCATACCTGATGGGTCCACTAACCAGATCAAATACACTCACCCGAAGTTTGCAAACATCAGAGGATGATGATGCCGTCGTGATAATTAGATGCAGGTGTAGCATCAAAGAGACAGAAAAGCTGTATCTGCTGTGGGTCATCTTTACCACAATCAGCCCCACAACCTCCCCTGTGGCCCTGTTGTGGGGTCTAAATTTGAAGTCTTAATCATGCAATACCCAAAATGCAATGCCACCTTCCTCAAATTGTGTAAGAATTCATTCAGTGCTGCATGTGAAGCCTATCAATGCAACTTTATACAAGTACATGGCTGCCGAAGTATAGGAACCTGCATAAGTTTCAACACAGGCCAGAGCACCAATCCTCTGTGAGTGACAACTGATGGGTCAAATCACCAGGGAGCTTTGGAAAAGAGGTATTAATGGTGACAGGTACACTACCTGGGAGACAGGTTGAGAGGGGGAAAAGATTATTTATAAGCGAATAGTTAACAGCTGTACATACTGCTAAGCATTACATGGATGCCACAAACTGTAGAATTCAAATCCCGAGTTACTCAAGCACGAACAACTGCCTGTCACCCAAATGCAAAGCATCGCTACAAATTAAGGTAGGAGAGATGAGACGTTTTAACACTGCCTCAGCAAGGAAGGCACTGTCATTCAGAGCTCAGGTAGGAAGGGGAGGAAGATTGAGATAACCATAAGGTGAATTACGGTTGCTAGTAATAATGATGAATTTGCAAGAACAGCTTTGTAATTTTTCCCAAGGGCTTTAAAAACAGAACAGATGACAAATGCACCTTGTATTATTAGGAGTGAATTGGACTTGTGACTGAGGGGAAACTAAAGCTATGTAAGAATGACAACGTGAGGAAGTTAAAAAAAAAAACATATAAATTAAAGAGCATGGTTTAAAATTTTTCGTGTAATTATTACTTAAGACAATTTCTATTATATTTTACATATGGTTAGATTTTGACATTTGTCACTTAGGTGTGCTGCTTTGACAAATCTGGACCATAAATAGTCACAATGGGAACCATTTTAATATATGTACATTAAAGAAAACAGTAGTGAAAGTTACTCTCAATTCAATGTGTGACAAACCAGTAACTCAATAATAATGAAAAATCAGTAAGAATACTCCAACAAACTTTTATATTTCAATACCTCTAAAACTCAACATTTTCATAGAATTTATGCCACTAAAACAAGACCTGTTAAAAATACAGAAAAAAAAGAAAGAGAAAAAGAGATTATAAGAACTGCTCTTACTTTAGAAAAGAAAAGAAGTTGTATACTGCTAATAGAATAGTACAAACCCTGGAGAATGCATAAGACATCCTGAGTAAGTATATAACAAATACTAGTGGTCTTCCCTTCTCTCAATGATACAGTGTTAAGTGAAAGAGGTAAGGAATATAATATTCAAAAATGTATGTGCTCTTCACTTATTTGTATAAAAAGAAAGAAAGTTATATTTATAGGCATAAAATTGCATTAGCACCCTGGAAAAGAAGGCCATAAGTGTTTGCACCTAAGGTTAAGCAGTACCTTAGTAACTACACAAGGGGAACTTGTATGTATGCACTACTTATTCAAAGTGCAGTAATATAAGTATGTAAAACAGACCTGGAAATTCTATTCCAAATATTCCACAAAAATGTATATACTACTATACACTGGAAATTTATCTTTAAATAATTATCTGGATAAATTATGGTGAATCTACATAATGGGCAGTTATACGAAGTCTAAAAAGAATGGATGAGATCTCTACATAACATGAAAGAAGGTCTATATTCACTTCTGAGGACTGTTGGACCAAACTGCTACAATCTTAGTATCTTAAAACAATAAAAATGTATTTTTTTTATTGATTTACTTGCAAGCAGACAGGTAGAGAGACTATACTGAAACAACAGAAACATATTTTTACAGTTCTGGAGGCCCACAATCCAAAATCAATGTGTCAAAAGGGCTGCTTCCTCTTCCATACCTCTATGTTAGCTTATGGCTAGCTTCCTGCAATGTTTGATGTGGAGGTATGTCACTCCATCTTTGTATCACCTTCTTCTCTCATCTTGTCTCCTCTGTGTGTCTGTTCCTAGCCTCCCTGCTTCTTTCTTATAAGATTATGAAAGACAGAATACACAGCCCACCCAGGAAATTCAAGATTAGTTCATCTTGAGATCATTAACAATTTATCTGTTAAGACCCCTTTTGAAAATAAAGTAACAATCACATGTTCCAGAAGTTTAGCATAAATATTTGGGATAGAGACCATGTAATTCAAAATCCAAGATAAATTATTAAAATGCCAAATAATAAGTTATAAAAATATAAACAGAATACATTAATGGTAATTAACAATAATTTGAATTATAAATGAATAAAAATGAATGGAGATTGTACTCCAATTAAAAACAAGGGTAGTGCTCTATAGGAAGCCACTGGTGACAGATTTCACTATATGTCATAGTACTGTTTGAATTTCTATATTAATCTTTTGTCACTTCCATAAACAAAAAATACTTTAAAGGAAGTTATGATATATGCTGAAATTTCCCCAAATTTTCTTGCCAACTCTGAAATCTTTTTGGCCTTTATTAAGGAAGACCCACTTTAACTTTGTGAAGCACTATTCTATGGGCTGGGGTCCTGGACTATATACATAAAGACAAAAGCTGGATGAGCAGCAGCATTCATTTAATCTACTTTCTCACTGTGGGTTAAATGTGACCAGCTCTGCTTCAAGCTCCTGCTGTCCTTTATATTTTTTAAAAATTTTCATTTATTTATTTGAAAGTGGCAGAGAGAAAGAGGCAGATAAGAGAGAATGGGTGCACCAGGGCCTCCAGCCACTTCAAACAACTACAGACGTGTATAGCCCCTGTGCATCTGGCTAATGTGGGTCCTGGGGAATCAAGCCTTGAACCAGGGTCCTTAGGCTTCACAGGGAAGTGCTTGACCGCTAAGCCATCCCTCCAGCCTGTGTTGTCCTTTCTTTTCCACTATGATGAACTATAAGCTGAAATAAATCCTTCCTCCTTTAAACTGATTTTTAAAAAAATTTTTTTTGTTCTTTTTTATTTATTTATTTGAGAGTGACATAGAGAGAGAGAGAGACAAATAGACAGAGAGAGAGAGAATGGGTGCACCAGGGCCTCCAGCCACTGCAAACGAACTCCAGACACGTGTGCCCCCTTGTGCATCTGGCTAACGTGGGTCCTGGGGAATCAAGCCTCGAACCGGGGTCCTCAGGCTTCACAGGCAAGTGCTTAACTGCTAAGCCATCTCTCCAGCCCCTTTAAACTGATTTTAAACAGGGATTTTGACCCAACAATGAGAAAGTAATTAATACAGAGGTTTTAGTCGAATCTTCATAATATAAAACAATTACCAATTGTGGTAGAATAAAAATTTCCAGAGCCAGGCATGGTAGCACATGCCTTTATAATCCCAGTACTCAGGAGGTTGAAGTAGAAAAATCACTATGAGTTAGAGGCCAGCTTGAGACTACAGGGTGAATTCTAGTTCAGCCTGGGCTAGACCAACGCCTTACCTCATAAAACAAACAAATGAATTCCAAAAATACATGTATA